>NC_042617.1:573982041-574282041 GCF_901001135.1 Rhinatrema bivittatum
TCTCCAGTAATTGTACCTGTGCTATGCTTTTCGGGGGGGAGGGAGGGGGAGGTGCCATTTCATCCCTCACCTCAGGCAGCAGTTTCTCTTCAGCTGTCCCTGATATGGGCCATCTATATTGTTCCCTGCTGAGCTTTCGTGCTTTTAGCTTTCATTTTTTTTTAGAATGAGGCTTAAACTCCTGAATTTGCCACACAGCAGAGCAGCGAATCTGTTTAATTTTCACTTTTTTTTTTCAAAAGGAAAAAAAAAAAATCTCCACAAGAATTCTGGAAAGTGACATTTTTCATACCCTGACTAGTTTTGTAGGTCAAGGCAGGGCCGGATTTAAAAATTTGAGTAACCATGGGCACTTGGGGAGGGGTTATAGGAGTTTCCTAGGTTTCTCTATAATCAGAGGGTATCCCCCAAGACTGTGGGAGGAGAATTCCCCCCTTCCTTCATCCTTGCCCAGTCCCTGACCTTTGCCGCTGGTCCCGGGCCTCAATTCCAACCCCACAGCAGCAGCAGCAAAGCATTTTATCCCCGAGCTTGCAGGTCCTCGTGTGATGACAAGATCTGTGGCACCCTGCCCCCCCCACCTCCCCCTTTACCATGGAAACTTTGTTAAGGGGTGGGACGCTGCAGGGCTGGTTAGAGGGGCTCACGGGCCCTGCGCTGAAGTGTTTTGATGCAGTTGGGTGCCGTAGGATCAGCGCCGCTCTGTACAGCGAGTAGGGCCACAACAGCGGCAGCGGGATCTGCACTCTGGCACTTCCCGACATTGCATGCGCCTCAGTCCGAGCCTGGGTATAATGTGATTCGCTTACCGAATTCTTCTGTTTGTAAAATAGAACTTATTGGCAGAGGACTGAAAGCAACATTTTTTCCTGCCACAGAACAATTAGGTTCTCACCGATGATCATTGTGTTCATGTGTTCCGCCCCTTTTCTCACCTGCTCCCTCACCCGCTCCCTGTTTTTTGTAATTTTCCTCCTTTCTCAAGTTTATTGTAAACCGGCGTGATGTGCCCGCACGAACACCGGTATATTAAAAGCTGTTAAATAAATAAATAAATAAATGTTCACAAACGCTTCACAAGAACAGAAATTACAATAAAAAATAATTTACATTCTATACAAGGCACATACAAAATTAAAAACACATTCCTCATCCACTCAGGCTAGAGTCCAAAACAGCTTTTCTAAATCCAAAACTTCCAGAACTTTCCACAGAAATCATTTATTAATCATAAGGTACCAATAACATCTGCTGACTTCTGAACTGGGCATGTTGAAGGTTATCTTGGCTTTCTTAACACATTTTCACTAAAATGTGTCCAAAAAGTATACTAAACTCAGTTAAGACAGAAAGTCTTCACTTTATGTAATTTCCAGTTCACACACAGAAATATATGGAAATCTGGAAACTCAATTTACATAATTTCTCGATTCCCCACCACATTTCTATAAAAAGTGTTTCCACAGATGCTATGAAGCTTCTATACCTCAGGGCTAGGATGAAATCCATTTATTCCCAACACAATTTTTCTTTAATATTTCTAGGAAAGAATGTGGCTCGGAGATTCTTCCATTCCCTAGGCCACTCATACTGTGCTATCAATCCTCTTTTCTGCCCATCTTGCACACAAAACACAGGCTGGAGGCAGGCAGAGTGGATAAAGTCAACTGTAGCTTTTGACTCATTATCAATATGATAGAAGCTCAAATAATTACATCCTATCTTTAACATCTAGATTGTAACTTATGACAGTTAATATCATTTTATTTATTTATTTGTTTTTAATGGTCTGTCTCCTCATGAAATTATAATCAAAGTGGATTAAAGCATGGATGCATCTATAAATGAACATTCAATAAACAAAGATAAATTAACAAGAGGAATACAATAAATACAAAAACAGTAATAGAAGCAGTCACAGCTACAAATCATAAGAACATGCCATACTGGGTCAGACCAAGGGTCCATCAAGCCCAGCATCCTGTTTCCAACAGTGGCCAATCCATGCCGTAAGAACCTGGCAAGTACCCAAAAACTAAGTCTATTCCATGTTACCATTGCTAATGGCAGTGGCTATTCTCTAAGTCAACTTAATTAGTAGCAGGTAATGGACTTCTCCAAGAACTTCTCCAATTCTTTTTTAAACACAGCTATACTAACTGCACTAACACATCCTCTGGCAACAAATTCCAGAGTTTAATTGTGCATTGAGTGAAAAAGAAGTTTCTCCGATTAGTTTTAAATGTGCAGCAGACAACATTGGATATATCATATATGCTTTTGTTGTGACTTGGGAGGTGGACCCTTGGTCCGGCGATGAACGTAAGTCCCACCGTCAGAAGGCGAGGCCAATCCCGAGGATCACAGGAGGTGATAGATGGAAATCTGGATGCAGGCGCCTCTTGCAGGTCGTGTAGTCCAGATAGCTGGCGCCTCCAGCAGGTCGTGGGATCAGAAGCTGGCGCCTCCAGCATGTCGAGGAATCGTTAAGCACAGTCCAGAGATCAATGCCAAGGGAATATCCGCAGCCAGTCCAGAGGTCCAGAACCAAAGAATATTCTGCAGCCGGTCAAATGCAGGAACAAAATACAGGAACAAACCACGAGAGCCAAGAAGCCAAGGCAAGGTCTGAAGGCTCAGACCTTGCCTTAAATAGTTCCCCGATGATGGAGCCTACAGGAAGGAACCCAACCTACTTCCTGTAGAGTCTCCTTTAAATCCCGCGCGGCCCTAAGAAACTTCAGGGGGCGGGGCTAGCCGTGCGGAGAGGATGCCGTGGCCATGTTGGAGACGGCAGCCACTGCCGCGGAAAAGGCCCGCTGACGCTGGCCTCAACGTCGGCGGTTGGCCCCACCACTCCGGTGAGTGACTGGCCCCAGTCGCTTTTGCCGCGGCCGGCGGCCATAACAGTTATGCATGTAAAAGAAAAGAAAACTGTGCACCTATGCCAAACATAAGGGCACATGTCATTTTTACATGTGAATTGGACTTTGCAAAATTCAATACCCTTGACTACATTGGCCTTCTAGTGACTATTTGCAGGCATTATTTAGCTGGGTCTCTCTGGCAGTCCATGTTGTCATATCTGTCTGGTAGGTTGATCTCAACCCAGTTGGTCTTACAGGATTGTAATGAGTCATGCATCATGCCACAAGATCAGAAGTGTACACAAGGTGTGGTGTTCCTAAGCCACGTCAGCTAGGAGTGGAAATAAGGCAGTAAAGTGGCAGAGCAGTTGGGGGAACTACCCCCTACTATAGGAACAATTGAATGGAGAGAATCCTCTATCAATGAACCCAGAAGTGCCAGGCATCACCAATGATATTGTGCCAAATACGGTCTAAACTGGAAACAAAGTCTGAGACTCTGGAAACAGAGTCAAAAGTGAAGGATTTCAAGGGGACACTTTTGAGGCATGAGCAGAATTTAAAGGTAAATTTTAAAATCCATATGCACGCCAAAGCTGGGAGATATGTGCAGAAGTTGGGCTGGTGCATGCTGTGTGGATTTTAAAAAGCGTATGAGTATGTGCATGTCTACTTGTATGTGCACAAAAGTTTTTTTTGAAAAAAAAGGGATGGGGGGTAGGCATAGTATTGACAGGCTATAGGTGTTCTGGGATTTCTCAATGAAATCTGCGTGAAAATATTTATGCACATAAGTGTGCACTGGAGTCCCCTACTGCAGAACTTTACTTCTGCTATGGATGGCGTGTAAGCCCTGAAAGAAAGAAAGCTAAACAGGTTATTTATTTATTTAAATCTTTTTTTATACCGACATTCAAGGTGGTTATCTTATCATATCGGTTTACATTGAACAAGGGTAAAGAGAACTTTAAAGAGAAACTCTAAACAATAAATGTAACTAGGAGGCTACCGGAGAAGGTGGTAGAAGAGATGAGAGAAGAGAGATAAGTTACATTGAATGAGGGTTCCTGAAACTTGGAGCAGGAGGAGAATGGAGTGGAAAAGTTGCATAGTAATAAATATAGGTATACACTGGATAATGTATATGAGGTTAGTGGGGTTTTAAGGGTTAGGACTAACAGGGTAAAAGATAGGCTAATTAACTAGGGGGGTATAGGAAGTCCTATCCTTTACCTGGGCAAACTGTGAACAAACAGGGGAACTGGTAATTGTGTCAGCACGCATATCTCCTAAAATCCCACCTCTTAGGCGGTAGAGGTGGTATTTGGGCACACATGTGCACATCCATATAAAATTGTGCACACACGCACGCACATATAATCTATTTTATACCATGCAAGCATGTACTTGCATGTGTTATGTTATGGTTGGTCACATCCTTTAGCACAGGCTGGCATAGGCACATGCACATGTGTGTCTGTTCAGCTATTTCAAAGTTACTGTCCCTGTGTAGAATTTGAGTTAGGGCTAAAATTGACAGTTGGTCAGATGACAGTTTTAGAGTTGACAGACAGATGAAGCTGTGTGAGGTGGTTGAGAGAGAGAGTTTAAAAAAAATTATTAAAAAAGAGAGTTAATATGAACATTTTGAGAAAAGGGGAAATGATGTTCTGGGAGCTGTCCATAGTGCTGAAATGAAAATTTCTGTTAGTGATGGTGAGTGTATCTTACAGAGATTTTCTGTGAATGGAAAAATTCTCAAACTAATTTCAGAACAGATTTTCTCTCATGTAAGTTAGAAAAGAGCTGGAAGTATGAAAATAAAATTTGTAAAAATTACTTTGAGCAATTTTGCAGGATATAACTATAAAACTGCAACTCTAAAATTGGAAGTGATGAGGGAAGAGGGAGATAATGTTTGTAATAATAAAACTATGGGAAATTAATATTCTATTCTAAGGGCTTTTCTGGCTAAGTTCAAGAACCTAGCCAGACAAACTTGACTGGATACGGTTTAGCAAGGTTTGAACTGGCTAGAAAGCTTAGCCTGATCAAAAGGAGGCAATGGTGGTGGAGAAGGTGGGTTCCAGGTGTAGAGCTTCAGTTAAATCTAGCTGGCCAAGTAGGTTCATGCTCAACGAAGTCTTAAGGTTGAGTACCATTACCTGGATAATTTTAGCCTTAACTGACTTTATTCAACATTTAGACAATTAAAAAAATAAAACCCTTCAGGGCCAGCAGTCCCAATCCTCCAAATCTCGAAATAACTCACAATAAGGTCAGGCCATAGTGGCCAATTACCACCAAAGTCCCAACCTCCATAAAGAATGTGAATAAGTTGTGGGCCATAGTAGCTTAAAGACCCACCATCAGCCCCTCCTCTGATTTAAAAAAAACAAAACCCCAGAGCAGTTCTGGACCTCCTCCTAAACACCATCCACAACTTTCCAGCTCACCTTTAGCACCTATCCCCACTCTAGTATCCCATCCATAATCCCCCAAACTTCAAAGGCTGCCAGGAGTGAGATACAATCATGCTGCTCCCAGTGGCATCCAGCATTGCTCTCAACAATGTATGTTGCTGTCAGATATAGCTGTATCATAAATCTCCATATTGGCACTTACAAATTAATTTGGTGACTTGCAGACTATTGAAAATTGAAAATGTGTTAGTAATTATTCAGAAAGGAATGAAGAATAAAATTTGGAATATCATAATGCTTCTGTATAGATCTGTGGTGTAACCACTACTTGAGTACTATGTGATATTCTGGTTGCCCAATGTGAGGAAAAACATTGGGCAGAACTAGAAAACGTATAGAGAAGGGCAACAAAAATGATAAAGAGGATAGAATGTCTTCTCTATGAAGAAAGGCTAAACAAGTTAACACTCTTCAGTTTGGAGAAGAGACAACTGAGAGGGATATAACAGAGATTTATAAAATCATGAATGGTATGAAACAGGTAATACTTATAGGCTTATTTACTCTTTCAAATAGTACTAAGTCTAGGAGACACTCCATTAAACTAGCAGGTAAGAGATTTAAAACAAATTGGAGAAAGTATTTTTTCACACAATACTCAGTGTAAACTGTGGAATGTGTTGCTGTAGGACATGGTTAAGACATCTAGCATAGCTGGGTTTAAAAGAGTCATGGATAAGTTCCTAGAGAAAAAGTCCATAAATAATTATTAGCCAAGTAGACTGAAGGAAATCCACTGCTTATCCTTGGGAATGAGCAACAAGGATTGGGTCCACTCTGTACTTGCTAATGATCCAGACTGGCTACTATCAGAGATAGGATGCTGGGCTTGATGTACTTTTGGTTCCACCCAGCATGGGACATTTTATGTTCTTATGGAAAAGAGAGAGAGAGAGAAGATTGAGCCCTCACCCCCATTGTACTCATGTTGTCAACCTTGCGCTTGTACTTGTCTTAAGCAGGCTTCAATTCTGTTTCAGTATTGGTTTCCACTAATTTTGTTTGTAAATTATTACAGAAATCTATCACTCTCTTAGTAAAGAAATATGTCCTCACATTTCATAGTACATAGTAAATGATGATAGATAAGGATCAGTTGGCCCATCCCTTCGGCCGAGTTGCTTTCATCTCTAGTTCTCTACTTCTCTGGGTTGATGAGTATATAAATTCCCATATTTGAACCAACACCAGTTCCCTTACCTAACTTCTCAACCCTGGTCCAACTATTGCCATCTATATCTATCCAAAACATGTTTAAATTCTGTAACAATGCTGGTCTCCACAACCTCATTTTTAGGCTATTGCAAGCCTTATGGTCTTCATCTTTGGATTTGAATTTTAGATTTAAATTACTTTATCAAATCTGAGCTCAGAGTTAGTTCCAAATTTAGATATAGCTAATAGGTCTTAATATCCCTTACTTAAGCCAACACCTAGGCCTCTTTTTGTGTCTTATCATCACATTTTGGAATAATCCAAACAGCCACCAAAGTATCTGACCAACCCCATTCTCATTTGGGTAATAATAATGGTCATTTTGTGCAGGTTACTCCAGTATTCTTGGACTCTTGATTCAGTCATGCTTCTTCTGATAGGGTTGAAATCATGGCTCCTCTATTCAGGTGAATATAAGAAATGCCATACTGGATCAGACCTAGCATCCTGTATGTGAAAGTAGCCAATCTGGGTTACTTGGAAGAAGTATCCAACATATCTTAATTGGGATATTAATTTCCTATTATTCATTCCTAGCTCCAGACAGTATGAGCTGGTGTTCCCCAAATGATGTGACCTATACTTGTTAATGGATCTGTCTTCCAAAACATTTCCAAATCTTATTTAAACCCAGCTATATGCTACTTTTAATGAAACACATCTTCTGGCAACAAATTCCACCTCTATGACCCCCAAAGTATGAGTGGGCTGGATACAGATTAGATGGGCTTAAACAGGTGTGAATACAAGGTGTCTTATGCCTGTGCCTTGCATCCTTCTAATTTCTAGCCTTGAAGTTATTCGAAGAGGAGTTGATGCTGGACAAAGTTTTGATCTTGTGCTGTTAGATATTTCAGCAGTATTTGTCACCTTAGAGTATCAAGTCCTCCTTTATAGACTTCAAGAATGTGATATTGTTGGATCTGTGTTATGCTGGTTTGAATCTTATTTGTTTAGTGACTAACTCTCAACAAGCTTTCTCTGAACCTTTCCAAGACCAAGTTCATTGTATTGCAGCATTTTAACATTGAGAGACTTTCTTCTTTCATGCATATAGAGTAGACAAATTCCAATTGCCGATAAGATGAAGAATCTTGGAGTATTTATTGATTCTGGTCTAACTTTTAATCATCAAATTAAGGGCCTGAAACTTTAAGGTATTTTATCATAGACACAGAATGGGAGAAAAGCCTTAGTGAATCAGGCAGTAAATCAGTAATCCAAATTTTTTCTTTTAATTACGAGTAGTATGTGGATTGAAACCACACTTAAGAGCTTCTGATCTCTGGCTTGTAGTTCAGTTGTTGATTTTACCCCTTATAGATTATTGCAACTCTATTTATATGGGGTTGCCTGCATATGCTTTGAAGGTTTGCTAATTTTACAGAATGCTGCAGCTTCGTTGATCTCTGTTTGCATTTTAAGGCAGCATATTATCCCTGTTCTCTATGAACTCCACTGTCTTCCGATTTTCTAGCAGGTCTATTACAAAGTGGCACTACTTGTTTATAAATTGCTGAGTTTGAACTCTTTTCCTTGGATGAACACAGTGGTTTGCATATTTAATCCATCTCTTGCACTGCGCTCATCTCAGCAAGGACTTTTAGATGTTGCATTGATAAGATTTTCTAGGCTGGTTGAAACAAAAGAGAAAGCATTCTCAGTAGCTGCACCTATTTTTTGGAGCTCTCTTCCCAAAAGTTTATGGATGATTTCTTGTTCTAAAACTTTTAAATCTATGCTGAAGACATTTTTATTTCAACAGGCTTTTGTTTGATCTTTATTTATTAGCAGTGGAAGAATTTGGTTGCTGTTAAGTCTTCGTTTGTTTACAGTTTTATTATACAGTTTAAGATTGGTTTATTGTATTGAATTATCTTATTTCAGTCCATATTATTGTTTTCTATTTATATGTTTTTATATTTTATTATGTATCTCAAATGTTAATCTCACCCTCCTGTACCCAACAATTTTTTATGTATCAATTTTTTTGTTTTAATTAAAAAATAATAATATGGAATGGAAAAAGGTAAGTTTCATACATATGAATGCATGCCTCCTCGGCCTTGCTTCAATTTTGTAGTGTAATCATAAGCTTACCAACCTTCCAATCCTTTTGTTATTTATGTTTCTTCTTTATTTTAATCAATGTGTGAATAAATAGTAAAATTATTCTATATGACGCCAGTACTGGCTTTTGGCTTATTTGCTTTGTATAAGATATTTATAGTCAAAACGCCATTAGTGTGAACCTCTTTAAGGTAAGATTTTATACTAGGAAAATGTCCATGGTGAACGCCATGATAGTAAGGTATAGAAAACGTATCACTTATCTCCCAACATAGCTGTGTTTCGAAAAACACAGCTGTGTTTCGAAAAAGTATCCTTTCTTCCTCAGGGGAGTTTGTATCCTTTTAATGGAACGCGCTCTCAAGTTCCGCCAGTTCTGCAGACTCTTCTCCTGGCCCAAATTTGAATATCTCCTGCCTCAAAATGGCAAACGCTAATTCAATGGCGTGCTGGTTTCCTCGGCATTATCCTTGTGCTAACTAGCACTGATCCATGGCTTTAGTTATTCCTTTCTCTCAGGCTTAATCAGCTCTGAATGGCGGGTACAGGAGGGTGAGATTAACATTTGAGATACATATATATTTGCTAGGTCTCACTTTCAGCGGAGATTGGGAGAGTCAATTATTTTTATATTTTATTATACATTTTTTATTATGTGACCCTCCTAGAGCTCTGGTAGTAGGTGGCATACTTATTTAAAAAATGAAAAAAATTGAGTGCCTTGGGTACTTGTGACCAGCAGGACTTAGAGAGCAAGAGCAGGGACACTCACACCAGGGTACTTGAAGGTGTCCACTGGAGCAGGGCTGGACCACTACATAAATAGGATACAGGAAAGCCTCCACTGAAATAAGAACAACTCTACATACAGACAAGAACACAACACTAGGACAAAACAGGAACATAAAACCAAAAGCACAGGAGCAAGGACAAAACTCAGAATGCATGAGCCCAAGAGGAAGATCCATGTAAAGCCCAAATTAGGACCAAAAGGCAAGAATTAAGAGTATGACTAAGAGAAGTACCCAAAAGCTAAGTCTATTCCATGTTACCGTTGCTAATGGCAGTGGCTATTCTCTAAGTGAACTTAATAGCAGGTAATGGACTTCTCCTCCAACTTATCCAATCCTTTTTTAAACACAGCTATACTAACTGCACTAACCACATCCTCTGGCAACAAATTCCAGAGTTTAATTGTGCGTTGAGTAAAAAAGAACTTTCTCCGATTAGTTTTAAATGTGCCCCATGCTAACTTCATGACGTGCCCCCTAGTCTTTCTACTATCCGAAAGAGTAAATAACCGATTCACATCTACCCGTTCTAGACCTCTCATGATTTTAAACACCTCTATCATATCCCCCCTCAGCCATCTCTTCTCCAAGCTAAAAAGTCCTAACCTCTTTAGTCTTTCCTCATAGGGGAGTTGTTCCATTCCCCTTATCATTTTGGTCGCCCTTCTCTGTACCTTCTCCATCGCAATTATATCTTTTTTTAGATGCGGCGACCAGAATTGTACACAGTATTCAAGGTGCGGTCTCACCATGGAGCGATACAGAGGCATTATGATATTTTCCGTTTTATTCATCATTCCTTTTCTAATAATTCCCAACATTCTGTTTGCTTTTTTGACTGCCGCAGCACACTGTACAACTAGTTGAAGAATAGACAACAGAGGGTAGTGCTGAATGGAATTCACTCTGAAAAGAGAAGGGTAATTAGTGAGGTTCCTCAGGGATCGTTACTGGGATTGGTTTTATTCAGCAAACTTATGAGTGATATTCTGGAAGGGTTATTTTATTTATTCATTTATTTAAAATTATATATTTACTGCACACTCCAATAGTCACAGAAGTTCACAGTAAAAACATACATAATGAAAAAAAAAACCATCAAACATGACATATAATAAACACTAGACATTAAACTATCTACAAACATATTCATCATTCATTTTCTCCCATAACAACACTATAAAGGCAGATTGAATGAACTGTCCTTTATCCTTTTCTTTTTTTTTTTTTTTTAAATTTAAAATCTTATACATGGCAAATCTGTATTTGTTCAATGTAGGTAATACTCCATTACATACATATTAAACAATATAAAACAACAAAATATCACATCACACTAAAACAATAGAATCTGCCAAACCCAAAAAAGGTCAGAGTTGTTTTGGTCTATTGCCCCCAAAGCTTGTTGAAACAACCAAGATTTCAAGACTTTTTTTTAAAGTTCTTAGTTTCTGTTGTCATTCTTAATTATTCAGGCATTGAAGTGAACATTATTGGTCCTGCCACGGAGATAGAACAGTCTCTTTCTTCCCCAAGGTGTGCCTTATGAATTGTTGGAACTTCCAAAAGGTCTTTACTCACTAAGGGGCGGATTTTAAAAGGCCCGCGCGCGCCGGCGCGCCTATTTTGCATAGGCCGCCGGCGCACGTAAAGCCCCGGGACGCGCGTAAGTCCCGGGGCTTTCGAAAAGGGGAGGGAGGGGTCGTGTCCGGGGGCGTTCCCGAAACGACACGGCGTTTTGGGGGCAGGCCCGGGGGCGTGGCGCCAGCCCGGGGGCATGGTCGAGGCCTCCGGACCAGCCCCCGGGACCGGAGGACGGAGCGGGGCTGCCGGCCAACGCTCGCAAAGTTACGCCTGCTGAAAGCAGGCGTAACTTTGCCGACAAAGGTAGGGGGGGGGTTTAGATAGGGCCGGAGGGGTGGGTTAGGTAGGGGAAGGGAGGGGAAGGTGGGGGGAGGGAACAGGCAGGCCGCGCTGGGCTCGGCGTGTGCAGGTTGCACAAATGTGCATCCCCTTGCGCGCGCCGACCCCGGATTTTATAAGATACGCGCGGCTACGCGCGTATCTTATAAAATCCAGCGTACTTTTGTTCGCGCCTGGTGCGTGAACAAAAGTACGCGATCGCGCAAGTATTTAAAATCTGCCCCTAACTGTTTAAAGGCAAAGTTTGCCTTTTTGCAGATGGGTCTAAGATCTACAAAGAGCAGATACTCCTGGTGGTCAATATTCAGTAGGCTAGGGAGCAGGAAAGTAACTAAGATTATTCAGGGGAATTTTTTTTATTTTGTATTGTTTTGTTTATGGTACTGGTTTCATTTTTTTTTTTTTAATTTTTGAAGCATTCATTTTCCTTGCTAATTTTTATTCATTCTTTTTCATTTGTTTTGTGCCCTCTAAAACCAAAACCTGGCTGACTTTTTTTTAAAAATAGTCTCCTCCAGGCTTTTTCCCACACCCTGTAGATCCCCCATTAGACTCCCTTTCACCTCCTATGGGCCACCAGAATCTCTCTTTCATACTATTAGCTAGATATATAACTCCCCCCCCCTCCTTGGGAGCAGGTGCAATCCCCAGTTGCTCCTGCTCCTCCAATGCCATTTTGTTGTGGACTAGCTAGACAGTGGACCCTTAGGCCGGCCTGCGGGAGACCTGGGGTAGTTGGGCTATGGTCTCGGGGCAGCAGGCCGGTAGGCAGACCAGGCTGATGTAGACAGTAGGCTTCACCCGGAAGCTGGTACTCCCCCGGGAGAAGCCCTTGGGAGCCCAGCCGCTTGGGACTCAGGAGGTTCACCCTGGAAGCAGGTGTCCCCCCGGGGGAACCCGGCCGCTGGGACTTAGGTGATCTCTGGTCCGGATCTTGAGTAGGCCAGTGCTGAAGCGGATGAAGGAGACCGGGCAGGAACTGCGGCGGGCCGAAGTCAGTCAGCGAGCTGAAGGCAGGCAGAGCGGAACCGGGCAGGAACCTGGACAGATGCTAAAGCAGGCAAGAACCAAAGGTTAGTAGTGCGAGCAAGTCACGAAGTAGACCAAGCAGGCAGGCAGGCAGGAACGGCGTGCAAGGGAGTCACACGCCGGGGCTCAGGGCACCGCAAGGGACCCGGTTGCAAGGCATCGTAGCAGGGTCCGCGGGGAGTTTTAGGGCGTCTGACGTCAGGAGCGGGGGCGGAGTGCGCTCTGGCGGGAAACGGGCTATATCAGCACCGTGACTGCGCGCGCGCACGCCTATGGAGCCCAGGGTAATGGCGTTTCCCCCGCGGAGACGCTCACGGAGCTGGTTCAGGCATCGAGTGGCCCAGCTGGAACTTTGAGGTAAGGGCTGGGACGCGAGGGTCGCGGAGCGGACTGCAACACATTTATCATAATGGTGTTTGCCTTTGGTGTACATAGAAAGGACACTGGTGGGGAAGGAGTGATTGGGAATCACTTCTGTCCCTGCTGAGGGCCCGAGCTTAAGGTGTGTAAGGGAGAGGCTGGGGGAAGGCTTAAGGGAGGAAGCCTGGAGGGGATATTTAAAAATGTCAGCTTTTTTTTTTTTTAATGGCAGACTGGTGGCAAAACAAAATGAGCATTTCATTAATATTTTTTCTGTTTCAGAAATGAAATAAAATAGTAAACGTTGTAGACATTTTCGCTCGAATGTTAAGAGGCCCACGCATGTAAAATCCAGAGGTTATGCGCGTGGCCGGGCCGTGTGAGCGCCAAACGCATTTTATAAACGGCCCAGCCATGCGCGTATCCCCCAATATGCGCAGAAGTGCCAGGCCATGGAAAAGGGGGCGTGCCAGCTCCGAAATAAAAAAAAAAAATAGATAGGGAAAGGGCTTTTAGGGGTCAGGAAGAAGAGGAAAAGGGAGGCAGAGTAGGAAGGGGTATAGGAAAGTTCCCTCCTAGTGCGCTTCTTAATTGCACTCTGGATTTACGCACGTAACCTTTTTAAAATCCGGCCCATTGTGCGCAGGTTGGCGCGTGCATGTTATAAAATAGCTGCATCCATGTGTGTGTGTCGGGAACGGCGCGCACATGGACACGTGGACTTTTGAATATTGACCCCCTTTCTATTTCGATTTAAACAACAGCACCTCCCTAAAGGTTACCCGGGAAACTACCCGGATATCAGTGAAATTTGTCTAGGTAAATGTTCTGCTGAATAAACCTGGTTAAAGTTACCTGGGTAACATTATGACAGCTATTATTTCAACCAGACTTACCTGACTAAAATGTAATGATGCCCCTGGAATCCCTTCATCATCACCTCCTTTTTATCTGGATAAATTTTGTCTGGATAGTGAGTCTGCAGGGGGAATATTTCGATCTGGGATTTTGTCTGGGTATCTCAAAACGTTGCCTGAAAAATCCTTTAAATGTTGACATCTATATAAGAGAAATAAGAACTTAAATGGGCACAACTTAGAGCTGAGGAGGAACAGAGGGGATATGACAGACACATTTAAATATGTGAAAGGATTTAATAATGCACAAGTAAACCTGTTTGGATTGAAAGGAAGTTGCAGAACTAGCAGTCGTGCTTTGAAAAATATCCGTATACGTTTTCTCTCATAGAAGGGTGGATTCCTGGAATGCCCTCACAAAATGAGTGGTAGATGCTAACACAGTAATGGATTTCAAAAATAAACAGAAGATCCTTGTAACCTAGTGCATGATGACTGGTAAGGACCATCCAGTTTACCTGGCAGCAATTGTATGATCTCTGCAGAATAGATCATGTTTTCACATGGAATCCAACCCTTACTCCCGTTGTGTAGAATCGGAACTACAGCTCCATGCACGTTACCCCATGCCTTCCAGGACACACAATGCTGCCATATCACTGCTGCCTTGTGTTGTAACTGTTGCTCAGTGAAAGTTGCTCAGTACTTTATTACCATTATCATGCAGTTAGGGATCCTCTGTGTTTATCCCATGTTTTTGGAGGTCTGTTACTGTTTTTATCTTCATCACCTCTTCTGGGAGGGCATTCCAAGCATTCTCAACCCTCTCTTTGAAAAAAATACCATTGACATTCTTCCTGAATCTATCCCTCTTGTATTTCAAAAATGAATGGGGAGCAAAAGCATGAACTACTGGCACTGTGATAGTCAAGTTTGGTTCTATTGAGTTACATATTGCACGTAATATGGAAGATAAGGTTTCAGACACAATTAATTCTACAGGCTGATGCATAGGCATGTGCATTCATTTGAAATGAAAGTGTAAAACATGACAAATGAACCTGTTTTTGTTTTGTTTCAAACACATTAAATTTTGTAATTTTTTTTCACAACATAGTGTGCCCTGTTAAGAACATAAGAAATTGCCATGCTGGGTCAGACCAAGGGTCCATAAAGCCCAGCATCCTGTTTCCAACAGAGGCCAAACCAGGCCACAAGAACCTGGCAAATACCCAAACACCAAGAAGATCCCCGGCTACTGATGCAATTAATAGCAGTGGCTATTCCCTACGTAAACTTGATAAATAGCAGTTAATGGACTTCTCCAAGAACTTATCCAAACCTTTTTTGAACCCAGCTACACTAACTGCACTAACCACATCCTCTGGCAACAACAACAAATTCCAGTGCTTAATTGTGCATTGAGTGAAAAAGAATTTTCTCCGATTAGTCTTAAATGTGCTACTTGCTAACTTCATGGATAGTCCTTCTATTATCTGAAAGTGTAAATAACCGATTCACATCTACTCGTTCAAGACCTTTCATGATCTTAAAGACCTGTATCATATCCCAACTCCAAGCTGAACAGCCCTAACCTCTTCAGCCTTTCCTCATAGGGGAGCTGTTCCATCCCCTTTATCATTTTGGTTGCCCTTCTCTGTACCTTCTTTGTTAGCAAAGAAAGTGCACTATTAGCAAATAAGAGGAATAGCCTAGTGGTTAGAGCAGTGGCTATGAACCAGGAGACCAGGGTTCAAGTCCTGCTGTCACTCCTTGTGACCTTGGGAAGTCACGTTACCCTTCATTGCCTCAGGTACAAAAATTTAGATTGTAAGACCTCTGGGGATAGAGATACAGTACCTGAATGTAAACCAATGTGATAGCTCAATTGAGATCAAATGTTGGTATATAAATAAAGTACACAGTTTTTTGCTAATAGTGTACCCTCTCTTCTAATAGGGCACAATGAAAAAATCCAAAAAATGAAAAAATAACCCCAAAGGGCCGGATTTTCAAAAGGTTACATGTGTAAATCCGGAGGATTTTCAAAAGGCCTAGCGACGCGCGTAAAGCCCCGGATGCATGTAAGTCCTGGGGTTTGCAAAAAGGGGCGGTCCAGGGGTGGGGTGGGGCCAGAGGCTCCAGGCACAGCAGCCATTTCTGCTGTGCCTGGGATCACGAGCCGTCAACTGCTGGCGCGCACAATTTACTTCAGCCCCAGGGCTGAAGAAAGTTTTGAAATAGAAGCAAAAACATGATAAAGGTAGGGGGGAAAGGGTGGGGGTAAGGGAACGGGGGAAGGCAGCGCGGATTTTATAACTTGTGCATGCCTGCGCGCACAATTTATAAAATCGGGCAGGGATGTGTGCGCTCCGTGTAGCGCGCGCACCTTTTAAAATCTACCCCTAAATGAACACAAGAATGAGGCTGCACATCCTTAAGAATGACACTCTTGCTAACTTCTGTGATCCAAAATGAAATACTACAAAGCCAAGATCAACCTATTTGCTGAAACTGCTGAGAATTTTCCTCAGCTTGTGTGTGTGCATGCAGACATTGTAAGGCCCAGAGTTTAGATAGTGTGACCCATGGCTGACAGGGCTGACATGACCCATGATGGTCAGAGACACACTGCCTGAAAGACAAAAGAAATGATTCAAAACACAGAAACTTGGGAATCTTCATCATCATCATCATCATAATTTTGGGCACAAATTTGTCATCTGATTACCTTGCCTATCTGATCTACAGGAAGCAGTTTTGACTAAACCTCCGGTAAGTCCTATTGTATTATTTACAATGATATTTAGCAGAATCATACTCTTATTTTGCAGCTATGTACATTTGTAATGTACATAGCTGCATCTAGTCTCAATGTTTTGGAAAGAAGTGATTTTGTGGATATCTAATGCTACAGGGCAGAACCTAAAGCTTGACCCAGAAACCATCTCGTTAGGTCTCTTGTGTCCAAGTGTTACCCTTTTATGTAAGGGTAGGTATCCTCTTAGTGGTTAACTTACTGTTGGCAGCGAAACATACTGTGGCTAAATACTGAAGGTTACCGATCAAGCCGCCACTGTAAATATGGACTCAAACAGTATGGTCTGGGTTCTCTGAGGAGCTTATTACATTCTATTGGAGAGTTAAATATTACAATACTGAAAATTTGGGATACTTTTCTGAAATTTGCAAGCAAAAAATTAAAATCTAATATTTCCGTCTCCTCTATATGAGATTTTGAGTCAAGAGGGGGTTTATTGACATCAAGAGGGAACCTGCTATTTCTTATTGATCCACCTAAGTTTTAGTTTTTCACCAATCTGGTGGGGCTTTTGATTATATTGCTACTAAATAGTTTCTGTACGTAGATTCTGAGTTGTATGGCTTGAATTTGAATTGTTCTCAGTTCCTTCTATGCTTATCTAGAATTTGATTTTTGTTCATCCCCATGTTTCCTACCGACTGTCTTTCTTTATTTCTGTACTGCTTTTGTATTTCAATCAAATGTTGTGTTTCTGGAAGAGGAGCACTTGGACTGCTGTCGGGTTAGTTCAGCCTAGTTTGTGTGAGCATGGACCAGGCCCCGACATTTCACAGGCTTCAGACAGGATGCGCAGGATCCAAGCAGAGCTGAAAAGCAGGTTAAGATCTGGGCTGGCAGAGTTCAGGCAGAGATGAAAAGCAGGCTAAGGGCAGGTAGCAAGTCAAGTCAACATCAAAAGGCCAGACTGGGTCAGCAACAAGAAATCAGTCCAAAGGCAAAGCAAATGCAGGGCAAGCAGGAACCAGGAAAAGTGAGGAGACAGGAGCAGTGCAAGGCAGGTACACAGCAAGGATTGGTGGAAGGACAGGCACAGCTAAATAGGCTTGTAGATCAGCAGAAACAGGATCAGGAGCAATGACAGCACCTTGGCAGAAGAATCCCAGAAGGACCTCTTGCTGTGGCTCTGGCTAGGTGCTCTGAGCTTCTTTATATCTCGAGGCAGTGATGATGCCATCAGCCAGCACTACAGGAAGTCCCAGCTGCAGAGCCTATAAGGCTCAGGGATTACAATCTGCTTCCTGGTCAGAGTCATTGGATACAGTATGGTGCAAAGAGCCTATGTTGGGGGAGTCTGCGGCCAGAGGGCACCGCTGGGGAGATATAGAGCATTACACAAAATTAAAAAAAATAAATATATGAAAACCTCATAGCACCATGAGAGGTGCACATCTGTGACCCACAGTGGTAAGAGCACCCCAAGGATCCAAATGAGGGGCAAAGGGAACCAACCAAATTGATACAAACGGGTGGTATAAAGGGCCCATCGGTCCCAGAGTGGTGCAGAAAGTGTAAAACGTATCAGATTAACAGATCAAGACCAAGAGACAGCAAGCACCATAAGGGTAGGGGATTTGAAAAGAACCTCAAAGGCAACAGAAGCAGAATATGAACCAACCAATGGTACTAAGATTGACTTGGAGCACCAGCAGTAGCAATGGTGCTGACAATTAATAACACAAATGGTAGGTACAGAGCCATACAGCAAAAAGAGTAGCACTGCTTAGAAAGCAGAGTTAGAATACTTGCCAATGGCAGACATTTCTACTTGCTGGCTATGCCTATGTATTGTACTATAGTTGAATAGTACAATTCCACACCCATTAACTCTTGTAGTGTGTTAAAAAAAAGTCTCACTTAAACTATGTATGTATGCTGCCTCCATTTGCATACACACAAACTGTGAGACAAAGAAGACATGGACAAGACTCAGAGTGGTATTCAATGCCATCTGTCTCTGAAGCTAAGAGCTGCAGATTAAAAAATAAGATGTAATCATACAGAATAAAACAGAAGGAACCAGAACCTCTGCTGAATCTAAGTGCAATTTTATTTATTTATCTGTGCTTTAATGTAATAGAGCTGTCTATTTGCCAAGGTTTGTCCCTTGTACTGTTTGTAAGGGGCAGAATTGATATTAAAACCTGAAAGTGAGCTATTTTGTCCCAGGGGTCAATCTGATACTTTGGGCTGTACTTAGCCAGGAGACAGGAAAGCACTAAAGCTTCTTGTGTCCAGCAAAGTACAAGTTTAACTTAGTAAGCCAATCAGGGGGAGGGTCTAATCAAACTCAATTGCAGATACAGAGTCCTGATAACAACCTTGACCAAGGGTGCCCACCTCAGCACCAGTGATCATCAAACGGCATGGTTTCATATCACTAATACGATACGGAGAAGTCGCACGAAGACCAGGGTTTTGTGTTTCAGAAACACAGACTTTGTTGAAATGGGGAAGTACCTGGAGGAAGAACTAGAAGGATGGGAGAAAACGAGAGATGTGGAACAACAGTGGGCCAAACTAAAAGGAGCAATTACTGAAGCGACTAATATATATGTTAGAAAAGTAAAGGAAAGCAAGAAGAGAATGAAACCTATCTGGTTCATAAAGGAGGTGGCTGATAAAATAAAAGTTAAAAGAACAGCGTTTAAGAAATATAAAAAATCCCAAAGGGAGGATCACAAGGAAGAATATCTGGTAAAACTGAGGGAGATGAAGAAATTAATCAAGAAAGTGAAAAGTCAAGCGGAGGAAAGGATTGCCAAAGAGGTAAAGTGAGGTGACAAAACATTTTTCACATACATCCGTGAAAGGAGAAAAGTCCAAAGTGGTATAGTGAAATTAAAAGGTGAAAAGGATCAGTGTGTGGAGAGAGACAAAGAAACGGCAGAAATATTAAACAAATACTTTAGTTCGGTGTTCACTGAAGAAGACCCCTGAGAAGGACCGACACTAATTAACAAGAAACCGGAGGGGAGTGGAATGGATGAAACTCCGTTTATGGAAGAGAATGTATGGGAAGAATAGGAAAACTGAAAGTGGACAAAGCCGTGGGGCCTGATGAGGTTCATCCCAGAATACTGAAAGAGCTTAGAGATGTGCTGGCGGCTCCGCTGAGTGACCTGTTCAATAGATCCCTGGAAACGGGAGTGGTGCCGAGTGATTGGAGAAGAGCAGTGGTAGTCCCTCTTCACAAGAGTGGGAGCAGAGAGGAAAAGTGTTGGAGTTGCTGCTGAAGGAAAGAATAGTGAACTATCTAAAAGCAGCAGAATTGCTGGACCAGAGGCAGCATGGTTTCACCAAGGAAGGTCCTGTCAGACGATTCTGATAGACTTTTTGATTGGGTGACTAAGGAATTGGATCGAGGAAGAGCACTCGATGTCATCTACTTGGATTTAGCAAAGCTTTTGATACAGGCCCGCACAGGAGGCTAATGAATAAAACGAGAAGCTTTGGAGTGAGTGCCAAGGTGCTGGCCTGGATAGCAAACTGGTTGAAGGACAGAAGACATAGAAACATAGAAATGACGGCAGAAGAAGACCAAACTGCCCATCCAGTCTGCCCAGCAAGCTTTCACACTTTTTTTTTCCTCATACAATGTGTGATGGTAAATGGAACTTACTTGGAAGAGAGAGTGGTGATGAGCAGAGTGCCGCAAGGGTCGGTGTTGGGACTGGTCCTGTTCAATATCTTCGTTAGCGACATCACGGACGGGATAGAAGGTAAGGTTTGTCTATTTGCGGATGATACTAAGATCTGTAAACCATTGTGATAGTGACCCCGATGGTATATAAAAATCGATAAATAAATAAAAAATAAATAAAATCTGCAACAGAGTGGACACCCGGAAGGAGTGGAGAGAATGAGACGAGATTTAAGGAAGCTTGAAGACTGGTCGAAGATATGGCAGCTGAGATTCAATGCCAAGAAGTGCAGAGTCATGCATTTGGGGTGTGGAAATTGGAAAGAAATGTATTCGATGGGCAGTGAAGGGCTGATGTGCACGGAGCAGGAGAGAAACCTTGGGGTGATAGTGTCTAACGATCTGAAGTCGGTGAAACAATGTGACAAGGCGATAGCTAAAGCCAGAAGAATGCTGGGCTGCATAGAGAGAGGAATATTGAGTAAGAAAAGGGAAGTGATTATCCCCTTGTACAGGTCCTTGGTGAGGCCTCACCTGGAGTACTGTGCTCAGTTCTGGAGACCGTATCTCCGAAGGGACAGAGACAGGATGGAGGTGGTCCAGAGAAGGGCGACCAAAAAGGTGTATGGTATTCATCGAATACCTTATGAGGAGAGATTGAAGAATCTAAATATGTAGGAAAGGAGGAGCAGGGGTGATATGATACAGACCTTCAGATACTTGAAAGGTTTTAATGATCTAACGTCAATGACAAACCTTTTCCATTTCAAAAAAATCAGCAGAACCAGAGGTCACGATTTAAAACTCCAGGGAGGAAGACTCAGAACCAATGTCAGGAAGTATTTCTTCAGAGAGGGTGGTGGATGCCTGGAATGCCCTTCTGGAGGAAGTGGTGAAGACTAAAACTGTGAAGCATTTCAAAGGGGCATGGGATAAACACTGTGGATCCATAAAGTCTAGAGGATGTGAATGAAGAGAAGAGGCATGGGGGGTGGCTTGTGGGAATGATGGCTACTTCCTGGTGATTAATACCCTTATTCAATAAACATACACATGGTTAATGTGACTCCAACATTGCTCTATGCTTCAACGGCAAGAGGAAATGTGGGACAAAGGATTTGCATTCACAAATAAGCGTGGGAGTAGCTTGCTTGTTGTGGCAATTATTACCCCTATCCAATTAAACCTGATACTTCACTTTGAATACATATAAAGTGCAGCTTACTGCTTCAACGGCAGGGGGGAATGAAGATGGGGATTTACAGTCAGACAACTACCAACTAGGATTGAATTGCATAGTCTGGGAAAACAAATAAGCATGGAAGTAGCTTGCTTGTTGCGGCGGTTACTACCCCGAACCAATACTTAACTTTGAATACATATACAGTGCAGCTCACTGCTTCGACAGAAGGGGGAATGAAGAAAAGAGGATTTATATTAAGACAACCAACAAGGACTAAATTGCACAGGCTGGGTAAAATAAGTTTGGGAGTAGCTTGCTTATGGAGGCAGTTACTAACCATAACCAATTAGGCTTGATACTTCACTTTTATTCAGCGCCAGCACTGCTCTCTACATCAGTGGCAGGGGTGGAAGGAAAATTAGAACCAAAAAGTTACCAATAGGGGCTCTGACCTCAGTGGTCAGAGTAACAGATAAGTATGAGAAAAATAACTGTGAAAGCTTGCTGGGCAGATTGGATGGGCCGTATGATCTTCTGCCGTCACTTCTATGTTTCTAAGTGGCATCAGATCTCTCAAGTGTACAGTACAAGGAACCACAAACAGCACAAAGGCATCAAAAACCCCATGGCATAGAGTATGGGGGTATTATAAACAGCTTTGAGTCATCAAACCCCCAAGGTGTAGAGTGCGATGAATCACAAATAGCATGGAGGCATCAAAACCCACAAGGCATCATGAGAGGGACAAAGGAACCAACAATAATTTTATAAATAATACAAGGTAGTGAAGGCACCAAAAGAGCTGCAAAGGTAGCACCAATAATAGAATAAATAATCCAAGGCATTGTAAAGCAGCAATATAGTGCCCATAGTGGCAGGTGTTCAAGGCAGCAAGAGAGAGTTTGGGGCAGGCTTGGCAGTAATATTGTCAGACAGCAAGGCATAAAACCAGGAGAGAGGTGGGATAAGAATAGAGACTTGAAATGTATCTTCTTTTTTAACATTATGTCTTTTGGGAGAGAAAATACCCCAGTATAAACAAGAGAGTGTTAAGGTAGATGAACTAGGCCAGGATCCTCAAGGGGTGAAACAAAATAGTAAGGTGAAGAATCACAAAAGAGGTAGGGTGGAAGAGACACTTGTATTTTTCTTTTTTTACAATTTAATTTGGGTACAAAACACAACAGTATAACAAAAAAAGAAATAGGGTGGGAGAACTAGGCTGGGATCCAAACGACAAACAACACAGAGATATCAAAACTCCCAAGGTGAGCATCAGGATCATGACAGCTAGGCAGAGTGGCAGCCATTTCACCGAGCTGCTTTCAGTCAACCTGTCTCTCACATGGAAATTCTAGAAACCAAAGGCAGAGTGCTTTACAAGAAGACCAACTTTTCCATGAACTCTGGCACCGGCCTTGAACAATGAAGGCTCACAATGTCCCCTGCCATTGAGAAGACCCATTCATTGGGCACACTAGTTAATGGATAGGAAAGATAATGCTGAGTCATTTTGGCCGGGTCTTGCCAGACTGAAGACTTGTGTGCCTGATATACCAATGTCCTCAATGGGCTTTGTTAGATAGAATGTCACATACATTTCTTAAGTGGTCTCCTTTGATGGAGTGGACAAGGGTGTCTATTGTCAGGTGCTTTAGCTATAGCCTGTGTCAGGAGATATGGGTCTGTGGGAGCAATGTGACTGTGCTGTATTGAGATGGGGGAGGAAGTAGTAGCTGACAGAATACTGCTCATGCTCACACTACTCTCTGGGATGCCCTTACATTCTTGCACTACATCCTCTGGCACCCCTATTCCACGTACCATAGCTGCCAGTATCTCCATCTTGTAAGTGAGACTCTGGAATCAGAGGGAGATACTCCCTTTCAACTCTGGGTCACAAACCATGGCAAACATGTAAGTATTGCTTTCTGTCAGAGGAATTCACAAACTGCAACACTTTTGCTTTCATTCCCTCTTGCTCACGGAAACTCTTTAACTTTTCCTCCAGAATATTTACTATGAAGATGACCCCACCCAGGGTGGCGCTTGTGGAACTTGGATCCTCCGGGAAGTGCCAGATTTATACTTAGCAAGGCCATAAGCCATTTATATTTGAGAGGCCCTCGCTACTTCAAAAAATGTTTGTCTAAGTCTTGGAGTAAAAACATAAGTGATAATGGACACCTTATAAATGAAAACACTTTAGAATGAATATCACAAATTCACAAAAAAAAAAAAAGAATAATTCATTACAGTTTAGAGTAAGTGGTTGAATTTATTTTATAGCAGAGATCAAGCATAAATGTCTCATGTATTTAAGTTCATGACAAGTAAATGCAAGTATATTCTATGCACAGTGTAAAATAAACTCTAAGCTGTTAAAAATTTTCTGTCATGATTTATGAACTGCAAAATCACTCACTATATCATCAATTGGAAGACTGCAAACTTTGTCATTTTCTATACAGAAAATGCTCAATGCAGAAAGCTTTTCTAGATGAAATGTAGTTTGCAGGTCACTCTTGATCCTTTTCAACTGTGAAAATGACCTTTCTGCAGAACAGTTTGTTATCATTAAACTCAAAAATAACCTCAAAATAGTTTCAACATTTGGAAAGGCCAACTGAATTTTATCTCTGTAGATAACTTAATAAAACTTAAGAAAGCTCAAGCTGCCTTTTCCTGCATAAGCTGTCTTCCCATAAGTATGGAATAGCTTCAACTCTCCTACAAGGCTTAGATCAATGTCTTCAGGATAGTTTTTTGTCAATGTTGCACCCTCATACAGCTACTCTTCTGAAGCTTCTAAATTAATTAAACAAGAAAAAGTATTAATGATGACCTCAAATAATACTGCTCATTTGCTCAAACTAGCCTGTAACTGATCAATAAAAGGAAGGAAAGTTTGTGTTCAAAACTTGTCTCTTGGTGTGAATAGATCATCAGTGTTAGGTATGGTGAATAAAACGGAAAATGTCATAATGCCTCTGTATCGCACCTTGAATACTGTGTACAATTCTGGTTGCCGCATCTCAAAAAAGATATAATTGCAATGGAGAAGGTACAGAAAAGGGCTACCAAAATGATAAGGGGAATGGAACAACTCCCCTATGAGGAAAGACTAAAGAGGTTAGGACTTTTCAGCTTGGAGAAGAGACGACTGAGGGGGGATATGATAGAGGTGTTTAGAATCATGAGAGGTCTAGAACGGGTAGATGTGAATCGGTTATTTACTCTTTCGGATAGTAGAAAGACTAGGGGGCACTTCATGAAGTTAGCATGGGGCACATTTAAAACTAATCGGAGAAAGTTCTTTTTTACTCAACGCACAATTAAACTCTGGAATTTGTTGCCAGAGGATGTGGTTAGTGCAATTAGTATAGCTGTGTTTAAAAAAGGATTGGATAAGTTCTTGGAGGAGAAGTCCATTACCTGCTATTAAGTTCACTTAGAGAATAGCCACTGCCATTAGCAATGGTAACATGGAATAGACTTTTTTTGGGTACTTGCCAGGTTCTTATGACCTGGATTGGCCACTGTTGGAAACAGGATGCTGGGCTTGATGGACCCTTGGTCTGACCCAGTATGGCATTTTCTTATGTTCTTCTTATGTACTATCATCATCAATATGTTTCTACTTCCTTCTTTTTAACTGCGCATTTGTGTTTCACATTTGGTAGTCTTTCTTTAGCTTTTAGCTGTATTTCATCAAACTTGTCATGGGTTTCAGTGATTAATTGGGATAGTGATGCATAAAGCTTTGCACATGTCCCAAGTGCTATATTAGTTTCCTGTAGAGCCTTGCTCATTTTATGAAACTGAAAAACTATTCCAAAGTTTAAGCGTGAACACAAATTCTTAATTCTTCCATTTTCTCTTGAATAATACCAGCTTCTTTTCTTGAATTATGTTTTTCATTGTGTTGTCGTAAAGTTGTTCCTGTGCAGCAACAATTAAGTCATAATTCTTTGATTCTGATTCACCTACTTTTGCATGTGCTTCCTGTTGCACCTGGAGGTGGACCCTTATTCTGGAGCAGGGTTGGTAGGCTCCCTGGTCGGGCCCAGGAAGTGCCTGCCACCAGGAGGCAGAGCACAGGAGGAGACAGTGGCTAGCTGGAGCTTCACCACTAGAATACCGTGGTCACCCCCGGGTGGAGCATTTGGGGTCTCGGGCCACTTGGACTTAGCTGGGCCTCGCAAGGTCTCCCAGAAAGGAAGTTCAATGGTGCGTCCACCAGGATCAAGGGTGCGCAGTCGACGTCAAGGCTAAGGGTCCGAGGGACCAGAGAAGGCCAGAACAGTGTCTGAGATGACAAGGCTAGGATCAAGGCCAGAATCAAGGAAGCGAGGTCAGTAGTAGCAGAGATCAAGTTCCAAAGGTCAGTCTGAGAATAGTCAGCCAAAGCAGAAGTCAGGTTCCAGAGGTCAGACATGGTCGAGTAACAGGCAGAGGTCAGTATCCGGGCAGTGGTCAGCATAGTCACAAGCAGGCAGAGGTCAGTATCTGGGCGGCGATCAATGTAGTCAAGAACAGGCAGAGGTCAGCACCAGAGAGTCAGTCCAAGAGGTACTACCTGAGGGAACGTAGGAACAGAAGGACACTGGAACAGAAGAACACTGGAACAGGAGGACACTGGAAAGAGACTGGAACAAGCGACGAGACGAGGAGGCAAACTAGAACACACAAGGTGTCGACCCGATTGCCAAGGCAAGGAAGTGCAGGCAGGCACTTCCTCTTGTATTGCATTCAATCAGGACACGTCGCGGAGCTAGGACCAGCCCCTGGCCCTTTAAGATACTGGGCAGGCCGCATGCGCGCCTAGGGGCGGGGCCAACACCACAGAGGATGACAAGCCCCGCGTGAGGCCTGGTGCGCTGAGGAAGACTCAGTGACCACCGCCGCGGGACGCCGAGGCCTGGAGGAGTTTGCAGCTGCTGCTGGGGAGGCCGACCCTGGACCTGTGGAGGAGTTGGAGAGGTGAGCAGGCCTGTGCGCAGGCCAAGCACAGACAGGGCTTGCAACACTTCCTATCTTGTATCTGATATATTTTTTGGCATGGATGAATCACATTTCAGACAGGATGTCAACACTGCCAAATGTTTGGTGGACCAAAAAAGTGTAAATTTGTTGCACGACAGCAAAATAATTAACTGCTTACAAACAGCAATCAGCTGCTGCTCTACCAATGAAGTTTAATGAATGTCCTGCACACTAGATGTACAATGCATGCTGTTATATCTGTCTGACAATGTCCTCTGTACTGCATTGTCATATGATTGTCCTCTGTACTTGCTAAAGTTCACTTTACTTTCATTGACTAAATGCTCCAAAACTGTGCTTGTCATACTTTCACCATTATGACTTTCTAACACGGTGATGGCAAACTCCAGTCTTCAAGTGCCACAAACAGGCATTACTGCACAATGTAAATAAGTTACCTCTGTAAAGATTTTTTACTCCTGTCTATTCTTTCTCCTTCCTCCCCCAGTTCTACATCCCTGTTTTATTGTAACTTTTGCTTCCTCTGCACTTGTTAAAAGAACAAAGTTATTGCACCCCCCTGTTATTTGTAAACCGGAATGATATGATCTTATCATGAATGCCGGTATAGAAAAACCTTAAATAAATAAAATAAATAAATAAATTTTAGACACTAGTTAGATCTCTGGAAGACTTTGTACCGTGAATAGACAGCAATGGATGAGAACAGACTCCAATGATTGATAGGTATGAAACAATATATTGCATATAAGTACAAAGAATGTACAAAGGCATGACACTATTATCAATTGTTACCTGCCTTCCTGAGACATTCTGGCAACAATCTGATAAAGAGCTGGGATGTCCCCAAAGAACATTCAGTATCTCTGGGGACATCAAAGACTAAGACATTTAGTATTTCTTATCACCTGGGAAGATCAAATACTAAAGAGTAGTACCCATACCAATGAGCTGATAATAAGTTAAACAACTGATGTCCTTTACCAAATGGAAGATCAAAAGACTGGTATTGAAATACCTTCCTGAGTAAAAGTGCAAAATTGAAGCTCCTAACTTGCAGAGAGGGATATATAAAGCAGAATCCTTATATATAAAGCATTTATATAAAGGGATATATATATATATATATATATATATATATATATATATATATATATATATATCCCTTTATATATATTATTCTGTTTTATCTAACTGTTTTTAATACTCTCTAGTTGTATTCGTTTATATATCTTTCCTGTCTTCCAACTCCCATGTTCTTGCTCCCTGTTTAATGTAACTTTACCTTCTGTACATTTGTTAATTGATTTCCCCCAGTTACACTGTAAACCGGTACGATAAGACCTGGTCTTGAGCATCGGTATATTAAAAGAATTTAAATTAAAAAAAAAAATAAATATATATATACCCTTATATATATATAAAGGGATATATAAAGCAGAATCGCTTATAGAATCACCATCCTCAAAATGAAGAAAGACTTCTTTGCAAAAAAGATCCACCATTTCATCTACTACACCAAAGCTCTCTTCGCATATGTCTCGGCACTCTCTAAGCCACCACCCCCTACCATCCCAGATGACTTTGCACTCAACAAAGCCATGGAACTTGCACAATTCTTCGAGGAAAAAATCATCAACCTAACCGCTACGTTGCACACCCATCATGGAATACCTACTCACGCCCTCCCTTCTTTACCAAAACCGAACTCCATGATCGATGCGTTCGAACCAACTTCATCACTGGAAGTAGAAAATATCCTCAAAAAACTAAAACCATCCTCACATCCTTCGGACCCGATACCACCTAACCTGCTCTTTAATATCCCATACACCATCTCCAAGCCAATCTCAGACATCATTAACCTCTCCCTATCCCAAGGATCAGTACCAGACCCTCTTAAGCTCGCTATTCTCAAACCTATTTTAAAAAAACCAAACTTACCTCCTACAGAACCGTCGAGTTTCCGTCCAATAGCCAACCTTCCCATGATAGCAAAAATCATGGAAAAAATAGTCAACAAACAGCTATCAGAGTATCTTGAGGAGCATAACATTCTCTCCCCCATGCAACACGGATTTCGTAAAACACGCAGTACTGAAACCCTGCTCATTTCACTAGCAGACACTATATTACTAAACTTGGAAAAAGGACAAACATATCTTCTCGCCCTCCTTGATCTGTCCACCGCCTTTGACACCGTGAACCATAACATCCTGCTGGAACAACTAACTAACATAGGCATCAAAGGCCCTGCCCATGATTGGTTCAGATCCTTCCTATCCAATAGATACTACAAAGTCAGGATCAACAATAAAGAATCTCCCCCTGTTCGCTCCAACCAAGGTGTCCCTCAAGGATCTTCCCTTTCTCCAACACTCTTCAACATATACCTTATACCACTCTGCCACCTACTCACTAGACTAAAACTTTCCCACTACCTCTACGTGGACGATGTCCAAATCCTCATCCCGATCAATAACTCTCTTCAAAAAACATTGAACCACTGGACCACTTGCCTCCAAGAAATTAACCAACTACTTGCTACACTCAACCTGGTCCTAAATAGTGACAAAACCGAGATTCTGATCATCTCAAATAAATCCTCAACAAACCCCCAACATCACCATCCCCAACTCATTCGGTCAATTCAACAATCAAACCATCTCCTTTTGTCAGAGATCTAGGCATGATCCTAGATAATCAGTTTAACCTAAAGAACTTCGTGAACACCACAGCGAAAGATTGTTTCTTCAAATTACAAGTTCTCAGAAATTTAAAACCTCTTCTTCACCTCCAAGATTTTAGACTGGTATTGCAATCCATCATCCTCTCAAAACCGGACTATTGCAACTCCCTCCTGCTCGGACTCCCAGCTAACACCATAAAACCTCTTCAAATGGTTCAAAATTCAGCCGCTAGGATCCTCACCAACACCAAAAAAAGAGATCATATCACCCCCGTTCTTCAGCACCTCCACTGGCTTCCCGTCAAGTTCAGAATCCTCTTCAAAGTCCTCATGATTATCCATAAAGCTAAACACAACCTCACATCCATCGACACCACCATTCAATTCACACCTCACACCTCATCCAGACCCATTAGAAGTGCCTATAAAGACACCCTGTTTTCCCCACAAGCAAAATCAGCCCTAAGAAAGAGGGCCCTCTCGACAGCAGGACCCCATCAATGGTACACATTGGCACCAGACTTCAGGCAAGAACAATGTCCATCTTCCTTCAAAAAAAGACTTAAGACATGGCTATTCAGCTTAGCCTTCCCGGACTCCTAATGCTATTCTTCTCATAATCCAGATTCCAGGCAAAAACAATGTCCATCTTCCTTCAAAAAAAAGACTCAAAACTTGGCTATTTAGCTTAGCCTTCCCGGACTCCTAATAATCTCATAATCCAGATTCCAGCCTTTATAGTCTCTTAGTTCCGGCAACCTCCGACTGTTTATTCCCCCTCTCTTCCCACCGTAATTGGCTCACACTTTGTTTCCCACCCACCCTTCCATAGTTTTCCACCGATACATATTTACGAGAAGTTAATTTATATGATATGATATGTTCTGCTTACTATATATTAAGGGGCGGATTTTCAGAGCCCTGCTCGCGTAAATCCGCCCGGTTTTGGGCGGATTTACGCGAGCAGGGCCCTGCGCGCCGGTAAGCCTATTTTACATAGGCCTACCGGCGCGCGCAGACCCCGGGACTCGCGTACGTCCCGGGGTTTTCGGAGGGGGGGCGTGTCGGGGGCGTGTCGGGGGGGCGGGCCCGGTCGTCGCGGCGTTTTGGGGGCGTGTCGGCAGCGTTTTGGGGGCGGGTACGGGGGCGTGGCTACGGCCCGGGGCGGTCCGGGGGCGTGGCCGCGCCCTCCGTACCCGCCCCCAGGTCGCGGCCCGGCGCGCAGCAGGCCCGCTGGCGCGCGGGGATTTACGTCTCCCTCCGGGAAGCGTAAATCCCCCGACAAAGGTAAGGGGGGGGTGTAGACAGGGCCGGGTGGGTGGGTTAGGTAGGGGAAGGGAGGGTAAGGTGAGGGGAGGGCAAAGGAAAGTTCCCTCCGAGGCCGCTCCGATTTCGGAGCGGCCTTGGAGGGAACGGGGGGAGGCAGCGCGGCTCGGCGCGCGCAGGCTATACAAAATCGATAGCCTTGCGCGCGCCGATCCAGGATTTTAGTGGATACGCGCGGCTCCGCGCGTATCTACTAAAATCCAGCGTACTTTTGCTTGAGTCTGATGCGCAAGCAAAAGTAGGCTGATCGCGCTTCTTTTAAAATCTACCCCTAAGTTTATACTATATATCATGTTTATATTTAGATATGTTCTGCTTTATATATTAAGTTTAAAACTCTTTTCATATTTGGATGCCTCCTTAGTTATGTTGCTCTCTGTTATATGTTATATGTTATTTGTTATATGTAACGCTCCTAAGCGAATTTTGTTGTTATCATGTAAACCGGTGTGATCTGTATTCGTACAGGAACTTCGGTATAGAAAAATAAAAAATAAATAAATAAATAAATAAAATAAATAAGCATAGCATTTGCTTATTTTAGTTGGATGAGATGAACAGACCAGACCAGACCAGAGGTGTTTCTTCATAGTCTTCCAGATTTCCCATGAACACTGGCTTATATAGAGGAGGGAGAATAAGGAAAGTGTTCACGTCTTCTGTTCTTTTGTTCTTTATTGTTCTTTGATTAATGTTCTATCTTTATTTCTATCTGTCTCCTATTTACCTGTATTGATTTATGTACAGTTTACTGTAATAATGTATTCAATGGGTGGGCTCGTGCCCCCGTGCCCAGAGCCCACCTATAATCGCGTGCCATGCTGGGCAGTCCGGTTGTACCTGACCGGTAGGACTCCAGACCGTGGCGAGCAGTGCAATGGCATGGCTTCCCTTCCCCCTTCTGCAGCCTGGCGCGTCATTGACGGGGCCAGGCGAAGGGAGGAGGAGAAGCAGTCACAGTCCAATGACATAACGGCCCGTTTAAAGGGCTGCAACCAAGGCACTTCCAGCCTCTTTCGCTTCTGGCCAGCATCAGTATCCTCTTTCTCATGCCGATTTTTGATGGTTTGGGGCTCAGGGTGCATGCAGGGGTTCTACCTTGGTTTGGCGCGAGCTCTCATGGAAGCTAGGAGCCCTGGGCTTCACGCCGGCATCAGGTGCTGGTCTACCGGCTCGTGTCTACCAGTGAGGATGCCTGTGATGGGGCCTGCCCAGCCGCGGGTCTTGGCCGCGGCTGGGCAGGTAAGCCGAGGGCGCAGCTGAGAGGTGAGAGCTCTTCCTGTCCATCTTCTATTGCTGCCCACGCCCTGCGGGTGCTTCCTGCCCAGGCGGCAGCATGGAGAGGAGAGGGGGATGGGAGCGGCATGGCTCCTGCCATGGGTGGGGGCCGGGGCCTTTTGCAGGGGAAAGAGGAGGCTGGGGGTGGCGCAGCCCCTGCTGTGGGTGGGGGGAGGCGGGAGTTGGAGTCTCCCGTGCCTGGGGGATGTGGGGGGGGGGGGGGGGACCGGGTCCTTGGATTCCACTCCCTTTTCGGGTAGGTCGCTTTTCCCTCCATTTGTTTTGGGTGTGAATTTGATTGTGACCCCTTCAGCAGTGGGGAAGTGCCTGCATGTGGTCCCTTTTCACAGGGATCCAGGGAATGGGGCATGCCCTGGTGGGAGGGAGCTGTAGGTGCAGTGGGGGGGGGGCCTTGTTGGCCTGGGGGCTGAGAGCAGATGGCCGTGAGTGGCCTGGGGGTGAAGAGGAAGCTGGGGGCAGTGCTGGGCTAGTGGAGTGCCATGGTCAGGAGGCCAGGCTGGGTGTTGGGTGACTGGGTCCGGCGCCACTGGTGGTGGTGGTGGGGCCCTGCGCCAGGGAGAATGAGCTGGGAGCCAGGGTCTGTCCCCCTAAGGGTGCTCTCTTCCCTCTTGGGCACCAAGATAGACCAGTGACTACTCCAAAAAGTGGAATATGGGTGGGATGGCTCCCTCCCTCTTATTTCCCATTGGGTCAGTTTGTAATATTTAAAAAAAAAAAAAGGGCACTTGTTTGTGGCTGCCTTTACGGCTGGCCTCTCACGGTTCACTTGCAGCCTGTGTAGAGCAGATGCTTGAACTTGGCACCTGCAACAGGCATCATGTAGAGCTGGTGTGGATCTGCTGGGTTTGGGCCAGGCTGTCATGGGCAGCCCCTCTCCCCAAGGGCAATGCAGCTTGGTCCATGTCTTGTTGGGGATGACTTTGCTCACATGTCGGACCTGTGGTGGGGAGCCAGGTGGGGTGAAGCTCTGCATCAGGGTGGTTTTGCCACCTTTTCGGGGAGACCTAAGTAGGGGGCGGCTTCGGTGGTAGCAATGGGCTGCCGGGGTTGGGGGCCATGTGGAAGGCAGTGCCCCCGATGTTAGCAGGACATGCCAGAGATGAGGAGTAGCCTAGTGGTTAGAACAGTGAAGTAACACCCAACAAAACCAGGGTTCATCCCACTGTCACCCCCTTATGACCTTGGACAAGCCACTAAAAGGAGTGGAGGAGTATCCTAGTGGCTAGAGCGTGGGGCTGTGAACAGGGAAGCCAAGGTTCATATTTCACGAATGCTCCTTATGACCTTGGGCAAGCTATTTCTCACGCCTACGTGGGGAGGTGACGGGACGTGTTGTGGAGATAGTGATTCGGAGGCGGGAGGCGTTAACCACTGGGTCCTCAACTGGGACCAGCCCTGAGACTGATGAGAGATAGGGACATTAAAAAAAAAAAAAGTGGTCAACCTTGTTCGGGGCACAGGAATGGAGCAGTGGCCATGTTAGTGGAGAGCAGTCTTCGTCCAAGGCCATTTTGGGTGTGGGCAGATTTGGAGGTGGCAGCAAGCGTTTTGGAGTGCCCAACAGGAAGTGAGCAGGCTAGTGCGAGAGGGAGCTCACTTCCTGGAAGAGGTACTCTGGAGCCAATTTTGTGCACATATCACTCTGGGAATCAGAAAAGACTCCGGAGTTTATCGTGAAATTACCATATTATTTTATAACCCATTTTGTGGGGTGTATATATAATGAGCATTGCTTACATGTATGAAAAATATTAACGAGGTGATTTGTTTTTGATTTGATCACATATCACAGAGGATGACATTCCTTTTCTGGAGGAGGTCAGTACAGGGCATTGGTGGTACCATGAACTTATGGGTTCTGGGCTGAAACAGGGGCCTTTTGGTGAGTGATTCAAAGGATTTCACATAGGTGGACGGTAGTTGATGCTCCTACAGCATCCAGGGTCTGCGGCAGACTGTTATTCACTGACACCGGTGGTGTCTAGGCTGCACTCTGAGCGAGGTGCACACTGTTCTTTGAGGTAGCACGGCCGCACAGTCTAAGGCACCATATTAAGTCTTTCAGGAGGTGTGGGTCCATATCCCACTGCTGCCAGTTTCTCTGTTGGAAGATAATTTTCAGTCATGGTGTGGCAGGGGCCATTTTGGTATCACACAGGTATCACACAGGCTTTGAAGTTGCAGGTGGCCTACGGGGATATTGTGGTGGAAGCGGGCTAGTATGATTAACCCTAGACACTTTATGGATAAGAAAGTGGATTAGAAGCCAGAAATGTCCACTCAAGAATCATTATATGGAGACATATATCTTTAAACAAGCCTGACTCAGGCCGAGTTTCGCCCTCTTATATTGGGGCTGCGTCAGAAGTTCAAAAGCCAAAGTATAGAACTGGATTACATAGTCCGTCATAGGACGGGACCCCTGTCACAAGTGCAGCAAAGTGGTACTGGAGACTGTCTGCCATCCAGGGGTCGTCAAAGATGGTTTGAAAGAGTGAAAAGAATGCTTGGGGATCCTGCAGGACTGGGTCAGCTCGCTCCCACAGTGGGGAGGCCCAAGCCAGGGCCTTACTGTCCAAAAGGGAGAGAATGTAGGTCATCTTGGTAAGGTCCATGGGAAAAAAGGCGGACTACAGACAAAAGTGCATGTGGCACTGATTAATGAAGCCGTGTCTCAGCTGGGGATCCCTGGCAAAGCATGGAGGTGCTGGGAACGGTAGGACCAGCCGTGCGACAGGCATGGAAGGGGAGAGATTCCTAGCTGGAGGAGCAGACAGCCCTTGTTATATTGTGGAATCCAGGCATTGGCTGAGGCGGTCCACTGCCGAAGCAAGGGACTTGAGGACCTTCTGCTGTTCTAGGATTTTCTGAGCAAGGCCTGGTATGGCCTGCTGAGGTGAGGCCTCTGCCGGGGCCATGGACTTGGCAAACTGTTGAGACCTTGAAGAAGGTTGTGGACCCTTGGCCTGAGTTGGGATTGACGCCACTTGGGAGGAAGACCAACCACAGGTTCCCAATGTCAGGAGGCGAGGCTGGCAGATGACAGGGGCCGGTTGGCTGAGGCTTCACCACTACCATTCCCGTTCCCCGCAGGTTGAGCCCTTGGGTTCCGGGGAGTGGCAGGACTTAGGTGGGCCCCTGTGATGAAACGCTGATGATCTGACATCCAGAACAGGTGGCGAACAAGAAGCGTGAGGTCCAATCCGAAGTCCGGGGCAAGCGGCGAGCAAGAAGCGTGAGGTCCAATCCGACATCTAGGGCAGGCAGCAAGCAAGTGGCGTGAAGGCCAATCCGAAGTCCAGGGCAGGTGGTGAGCAAGAAGTGTGAGGTCCAATCCGAAGTCCAGAACAGGCGGCGAACAAGAAGCGTGAGGTCCAATCCAAAGTCCAGAACAGGCGGCGAACAAGAAGCATGAGGTCCAATCCGAAGTCCGGGGAAGGCGGCAAGCAAGAAGCATGAGGTCCAATCCAAAGTCAAGCCAAGGTAATCCATCCAAGGAAGAAGGAGCAGGAGCTGGAACAAGGCTGGAAGATAGGAACAGGCACTGGATCGACAGAAACCAGGGACACGGAAGTTCTCCGGACTCGAGGGTCAACGGCAGCCCAGGCCTTGAGTACAACAAGGCACTTGTGTTGATGTTGAGAGTGGACTAGTACCACTCTAATATTGACCAAGTGGCTGTCTGTCATACACACACTCAAATAAGTTGACAGATTAAGTTTAATTTAGTACTTAGCTAACATAGTGCTAACGTGACAAGCAGAGTTAACAGGTTGCAATTGGCACAAACTGAGTCTCTACTCTTCTAGGGTTATCCCTCACAGAGTGTGCAAACATGTCACTGTCACACACATACATACAAATACTCAGTGTATGTGTGTACATTGCTGACTGACTCCACATACACACAAAAAAACTGTCACAAAGAGAATAAACTGAGAAGGCTGGCAAGGTTGCATTTCTCTTCACTGCAATCAGTATGTGGATAACCAATATAGTACATTGTGCAGAGTTAGAAACAGAAAAAAATCAATACTATTCACTGCTTCTATATCTCCAGTTCACTGCCTTGCCCCATTGAACAGACATAAAGCAGTGCCTCTGCCTCTCTCAGAGACCTAAAGCAGTGCCTCTGCCTCTCTCAGTCTTCTGAAAAGACAACCTTTTCCTGTGAAATCCAACAAAGACATGGAGTTTCTTTGCACATGCACAGAATTTTCAGTGGGAAGATGTCATCATCACTTGACCCAGATATCAATTATAAGCTAGTTTAAAAAAAGATTCACTTTGATTGGTCTTCCATACTGTCTACCTGCCTACTTCTCCCTTCATCCTGTCTACTTGCCTATATCTCAGCTCCAATCCTGTTGCTATCTCACAAGGGATTGCTTGGTTGCTGTAGTTACCAATCTATCTGCAGCACTTTTTAATGGATCATAGACTTAAATGGGAAACAAACAAATAAAACATTTTTATTTAAAATTGTGATCACCATTTGTTTCAGGAATCCATGAATGAAATGAAAATGGTCTCATTTGTTGCATTTTATCCATTCATTTCAAACAAATACACATTTTTATTGGTTAAAACATGAAACAAAAGTAGTGCCGATGCATTGGACTTCCAAGAAGGCTGTAGTAACCTGAATGATGTTATGATGGTTAAAATCCATATATAAATGAACATGGGAAAGCTAGATATTTTGGACAACACCCTCTCTAATTTTGGGTAGGAAGATATGGAAGGGGATCAGGCTATTGGCTTTAGTATTGGTCTATAAGAATCAAAGAGTCTGAGGTGGCCTGCAAGTAGGGGAGGTAGAAGCCAGGAATGATGCAGATTTTGTACATGCTTGGGTCAGATGTGGAGGGCAGTGGTGGAAGGGAGGCTGAGGGCTCAGGTGGGGACCTGGTATTGGTGCCCACCTGAGGGGGGGACCAATACCAGGTGGGGACCTGGTATTGGTTTGTGTATGGGAATTTTTTGCTCATTTACTCAGATTGGTAGAAAATCAGAGAAAGAACGACCAACTGATGCATTAAGATTATCTGCCGTCATTTAGTATGTTACAATACAATGGCACGCACATACATTTGATTTTCAATTGTATGCATGCTAAGTACATGCACAATTTTAGTGTGTGTGCTTTGCATGTCCTAATTTTCAAAGGGAAATAAGGTGCATAGTTTATTTTTTTAAATTGTACATAATGTATGTGTATGGGGAGAACAATTTTTTAAAGATTTTTACACAAGTAAAACAGCTATTTACTCATGTAAAAAGCCTCACTGAAAATTGTCCATCCTCCTCTGCAGGTGAAAGTACCCATGCTAGTCACAGCACAGATCCTTTTACCAAATGGCAAAAAAAACCCAAAAAACGTAGGGAGACTGGGAGAGGAAAGCTATGCATACGACTTTCATTTTGAAAGCTCTGTACATAATTGTGTCACATATATTTGCATCTGTGGCAAAACAAGATCGAGCTCCTGTGATTGGCTGCATTTTGTAAAGGGTCCTCTGTGCACATTTTCCTTTTTGAAAATGGAATACAGACACACAGGGATAATGTCCCCGTGGGTCTGCAAATTCTAAAACCAGTCTAAAAATTGCCCTGTAAAAGTAGCTAGGTGACCTATTTAAAAATACCCCCTTAACTTGCATATAAAGGTAGCCTACATCAGATTTAATGTGAAAGTGAGAAAAATTAGCTCTTACTGTCATGTAAATGAGGGAGCATTATATGCAGATTAGGCTTTACCAGAGGCCCACATAAAATAGGTTATGCAGAGTTGTCTCCTGCTATTTGCCGTGAGCTTGATAAAGAAAAAAAACGTAATACCTGCTGCAGTCCAAAATTCCATGAGTTATCTAATCCAATGTGAAAGGACCGTTTAGCTTAAGGCATTTCCTTTCCCTCAAATCCCAATGAAAAATCGTCCTCCTTCCTAACCTCCCCCCCCCCCCCCCAAACAAGACCCCCTTGGTATAAAGGAAGCCCCCCAAGAATCTTAGCTCTTCCCCAGTGCATAGCAGGCATTATCTCTGCCCCCCCCCCCCCCCCCCCCCCCCCGCAATGAGGCATCCTCTCGCTGCTTAGAAGCATCCACCTACCCCCACTTACGAAACTTCCCCTCCAAAGACGTACCACCAACAGTCTGCTGGAACCCTCTGGAAACAGAGTTTACCAATCTTGAGGGGCAGAGAATATCTATGGTGAGTAACGAAGCACCTCTATTAGCGTCACTCCTTAGAAGCTGCAGTGTCGGCAGAAGAGCTCTGATGTTCCTCTTACTGGTGAATTGGTAGGACTTGTTTCTTGATGGTTGGGTGGGCAACTTGGAAAGCTTCTGAGGTGAACTATCTTGGAGGAGTTCTGTTTTACAGAATCTCATTTGTATGTTTCACTGTTCTTTTTCTATGCTGGCTGTGAATCATCTTATCTATAGTTTACTGTCCTCTTCTGGAATTAATAGTCGTTCATATTTAGGTTTAAACTTACCTTAATCATTCCCGTGTCAGGTTTCTGAAGTAATGCTTTGAATTTCCCATTGTATTTGTGCTTTTGCCAATTATTTTTCCTTGTTTGTTGGACTGATTCTTTTAAGAGTTTTTTCCTCTGATTCAGAAAATGTATCTTTTGGCTCTCTGTGTAAGAAGGATTGCAGATTGTCACAAATAATTGATTGGTCCAGTGTGTGCAGGTTGCATGAAAGAGTTTTTCTGGAATATTACTTTGCTGCAAAGCAGCCCTCAGTCCACTAATATATTTCTTGCTTTTTCAACCTCAAAACAACACTGCTTTTGAGCTAGTGATTGAAGCAGAACACCCTGCCTTCTTGTTAGCAAGAAGACTGAAGTAAAGGGGCTACGGTTACGCCAATGGAGAAGAATGTTTAGGAGTGCAAGAGTCTGGAAGACCACCTATGAAGGATCTGCTATAGCCACCCTGTTAGTATTTCCCTGTATTTATTGTTGCAGGTTCGTGCCACAGGTCACTCTTTTCTAGTCACAATCTGGCTGGCATCTTCTGGATACAAAAGAAACTGAACCCCTGGTTGTCTCTCTTGCTTATTCCCACCCTGTTCCTTCCACAGGGCATCGCTGCTACAAGTTCAAATCCTCTCACCTCAGTTGATGAGCTGGGCTTAAACAAACATGGTCCCAGGTTGTCCCTTTAGTTTAAAGTCTCTGTGGTTTAGCTTTATCAAACCACAACAGTCATAAGACAGAAACTCTCACTTTAATTCTCCTGCATGTTGCTTTCTCCATAGCTTAAGCTTGTCTGTGCCCTAGGGGCCTGGCTCTTAGGGAACCAGGCCCTACTGCCACCTTCCACTGTAATCTGCAGCCGGGGTCTGTAACTCCCCTTTCACTATGGTCGCAACTACATCCATCCACCCACTTTACCAGTGTTCAGGTAAAGCTCTTGACCTGCAATCTCCATGTCCTCTGCTAGAGGGATCTCCCGAGTCCATCGACTCCAGCTCATCCTCAGGGCTGCTCATCTCCGCCTCCATTTTCTCTGTCTCCTTGTTTAGTAGAGCTGCTTACTGTTCCTGCCCCACACCTCCTTCAGACAATCTCATGCCCTTCTCCCACCACGCCGGGGCTCTCTTGTCCTCTCGATAGGGTAAAGCCTGGGAAGTTCCTCCTCTTTCCAAAATCCCTATGCCTTCTGGGAGTTGGAGTCCGACTCCTATTCTGATTTCTTTTAAATACTGGGCCTACAGCCACACTGCTTGTTTGATCTTGTGTCTGGTTAGTACATGGATGGGTGACCACCTGGGAATAACAGGTGCTGTAGGCTTTTACATACTTACTGGATCTCCTTCCCAGGCTTTCCTTACATTACATTACTTTCCCCTTTGTGCATTAATCAGGGGAATATAATGTCCATCATAATAACTATTGTTGTGCAGCAGGGCATCTTGCCTTTTTGCTTGCAGGTATCTTTTCATGTAGTTCCTAACCTTGACTACCATCCTCTGTAGCATGCTCAGGAAAGGTATGACTTTTCCAGTTTACCCTAAGTGGTTTGATATGTTTCTTGCCTTTATCTTTCCTTGTGACATTGAGGGGGCCAATGTAATAAAACTCATGGAAAAACAGTTTTATAATGCAGTTTGATAAAATTGTTCTATTCATGTTAAAACAGGCCTTAACTTGCAATGCAAAATTATTTATTGACAGCATGGTAAAACATTCCCTCAGCAGCATGGCCAAGGTTACTAAGATATATGTTAACACATATTAGTCCAAATTCCCCCCATGCTAACCAGCCCAAAATGAGAGGTGTTGCGGTCCTGGTCGCTAGATTAGCGACTGGGTCCTTACCTCGTTTTCCCCGCTCCGAGCCGTGCCGAGACCCGCCGTGGTCCGGGCCTGCCAGGCCGCGTTGCGGCGGCGTCTCCATGAGGGAGACGCCGCCGAGGCCCGATCCTGGCCCTGCCCCTGCTAAGGAACGCGCGCGCGTGAGGGGGAGCTATTTAAAGGTCCAGCACCCGGAAGTGCTGGACAGCCCCCAAAATGACATCAGACGCCGGCAGGGTATTTAAGCCGGCGTCTGCCTTCACCAAATCGCCTTGCAACGAGGTCTCTCCTTGTGAATGTCTAGTTGCTCCTGCTTTTCCTGGATCCACTCCTGCTGTTCCTGAGTCCGCTCCTGCTGTTCCTGAGTCCGCTCCAGCTGTTCCTGAATCCGCTCCTGCTGTTCCTGAACCCGCTTCCACTGGATTGCTCGTCTGGTTCCGACTCTGGCTTGCTCCTGATTCTCCGTGCCTGCTGCCCACCCCGACTTCTGAATCGTCTTGTCCTCTCCGCTGTTGTCGCCTAAGTCCCATCGGTCCTGGTCCTCACGGGCTCCTCCTGGGGGGACCGAGGACTTCCAGGGTGAAGATTCCTTTGCTTTGATACCTCGCTGCCATCACCTAAGTCCCAGCGGTCTGGATCCTCACGGGCTCCTCCTGGGGGGATCTCGGATCTCCAGGGCGAAGACTTCACTTGACCCACCAGCCAAGTTCCGCCTCCCGGCCTTTCTTCCTTTGCGTAGCTTTGGTTCCGCCAGGCCGGCACAAGGGTCCACCATCCAGTCCGTAACAGTAACAGAGAGGTACATTTATTTGGGGGGATTTCCTTTTCCCCAAAGCCCAGAGATAAAAAGAAGCTCCCGCTTTTCCAAGCATCTTGAGCACCACCTCCCCACCTCTGACATAGCAAGAATCCTGGGCCCTGAGAAGCTTTTCCCATAGTGCATTGGAAGCATCCAGCTACCCACCCTTCTGAGAGGCTTCTTCCCTAGCACATAGAGGCATCTCCCTCACCCCTGACTCTGCAGCATTCCTAATCCGGGTCAAGCTGACTGACTCGGGGGAAACATTTCTTTATTATTTATTTCTTTATTGAGTTTTATATACCGTCATTTGGTAATGCCATCACAATGGTTTACATATTTCAATAGGGGGATAAAAGGTTACATATTTTCAAAAAGGGGATATATATATATATATATATATAGGCAACATTGTCAGGGTAAATGTAGGGTGGATGTATAAAGAGGGGATGGGAAAGATACAAACATGTTAAAGTAGAGCAGCAGGTAGGGTACCACTCTGCATTCCTTTTCAGAGCATTTACAGCAGAAACTGCACAGAGCTTCCCATGGTGTAAGGCACTATCACAGTATGTTTGATGGATGTATTGAAAAATGAAATAAACCACCTTACTTCAAAGATATTGCAAAGAATTGAAGATGCTGATATTTTAAAAATGACCATCATACTAGGTGTCATCACTAGTGAAAGACACTTTACTGCTCTGCCTTATTTATAATCATAGGTCATTTTGAAACCAAAAATGTCTTCACCAAAATCATACAGTGAATATGTTCCATCAAGATCATGTCCTCATCGTATTCCTACGGAGTTTCTTGTGTCATTAGCCACTATAGCACTACATGATAGTTATTTCATTTTCGATAATGTTTTTTACAAACAAATTCACGACACTGCCATGGTGCTTCTATGGCCCCAAGTTTAGCTAATTTGTATATGGCCTTTTTGAAGAACATTTTTTTATACACTGCACCATTTTTTCAACATGTATTGGCATGGACCAGATACATTTACGACACGTGATTGCGCACGTGAGAGAGAGCAAATGAACATGTGTGTGTATGATTGAGCAAGTGGGAGAGTGAACAAGTGTGTGTGTGTGTGTGTGTATGAATGGGCATATGAGAAGAGAGTGAGATTTTGGGGGTGGGGGTTATGAGACTTTTTGGGGTGGGTTTTTAAAAAATTTATGTTATGTGTCATATGTATAAATTGTGAGTAGGTATGTATTATGTATTCTCACAGGACAAGCAGGATTATAGTCCTCACATATGGGTGATATCATCAGGATGGAGCCCAATCACGGAAAACTTCTGTCAAAGTTTCCAGGACTTTGACTGGCCCCTACTGGGCATGCCCAGCATGGCACTAACCCTGCAGCCAGCAGGGGTCCCCCTTCAGTCTTATTTGAAAGCTACAGGCAGTGCCGAAAAATAAAACAACAAAATGTTACAAACCCAACACTGCGGGGCAGTGGGCGGGTTTCGTGAGGACTAACATCCTGCTGTCCTGTGAGAACACCTGTTACAGGTAAGCAACATTTGCTTTCTCACAGGACAAGCAGGATGGTAGTCCTCACATATGGGTGAGTACCGAGCTGAGGATGTTCGACATGCACCAAATGTACCCATTTTTTGTACTTGAGCTAGCACTCACCATGTTTCCAACACTGGTCTCCTCTCCTCCTGTGAGTATTTATTGTATGCACTGATATTCCTGTGTACTATTCTTACTGGTTCCACAGTGGGCACTGAATGGTCCATCTCTAGGCTTCTGATTTGCATGTCTTACTTTTGATTTTCTTTTCCCTTGTTTTTGCAGGTTGGTACATCTTCATCATCAGTTCTCATCACTGCAGTCTGCAGAAATGGTGCTTCCATTCCTGCTCACTCATCACCACTGTTTTGCTGAAATGGTGGCTCTGCAACTCTTCCTTTGGATGGGTGATGCTTCATCTGCTTTGCCAGGCTGTAGCTTGTGTCTTCCAAATGTTTCTCCAATTTATGGACCTGTTGATAGAATTTGTAGACTTCTGTTGCATATGCAACCATGCATTTTATGCAAATACTTTTAAGATAATCTTAAATTTTTACTTGTGCAATTTTTTTTAAGTCAAGTAAACAATCTGAAAATTTTACTTGTGACTTTTTTTCAGATTGCAAATGGATCACAGACCTTTCCTTTCCTTTTCTTCTTTTGGCCTGTGATTTACAGAACAGTCTAGTAACATCAGATACAAAGATGGCCAGCCTGTGATGAGTCATGGGCCTATCGAACCAGTGGTTTCCAGGCCTATGTTTCACAGGTGTCACAGGTCCTTCATCCTTGGTTGAGAGATTTCCAAGACCAGCTTGAAAACCTCATAGCCAAGGGTACAGGACCTATTACTGGTGGCCCAGGGATCAGAGAGATGTGACAAAATGGAGTCATGCCAATGAAGAACAAGACCTATCTGTCAATAAATATGTCTGTAATCACCCCTTTGTGTGGTGCATTGAATTTAGGGTGTCAAAAAGTTCCTCAGGTAGCTGTTCTATGTCCTGGACCTCTCCTTTTCATATACATGCCTTGCAGAAAGTTCATGCGGTGGGGGGAAGTGTAAACCTCTGGGCCACTGGTTCAACCATGGCTACAGTCATCAAAATCACATTCACCCCACTCTTCTTGGTCACTGATCAATAATATTCTCAGGTGGGAATTATTTCCACTGGGCATTCAGGTCGCAAAGAACAATGGAGTCCGAGCATGGTGTTCAAAGAAATATTTACTTAAAGTTTGAAAATTAAGTTCCAGGTGTTGCAGAAGTGGACTCTTGGACCGAGGCAAGGTTAATGCTACCCATTGCGAGGAGCCCTGTATCACTTCGCCATCAGCAGAAGAGCTGGCTGAAGCAGAGGCCCAACGGGAACTTCACCACTAACAGCCCACATTCCCCTTAGGTTGAGCCCTCAGGTGCTGGGGCCGACAGGACTTAGACAGGGACATCTGAGCTGAGATGAATCCGTGGATAGAGCAATGGTTGGCCAGTGAGCAGAGAAACGATTCAGTCCAAGCAGAGGTCGGAGCCAGCAGCAAAACAAGTAGGAGGCCGAGGACAGGACATGCAGCATTCTAGAAGGCAAGTAGCAAGCAATGTTCACAAGATAGGCGGAGGTCCACAGTGGTCAAAAAGAGATCTGAAGTCAAGATAAGGAGTTAATCTGAAGAAGAAGGGCAGGAACACAAAGCAGGCTTGGCACAGAAGATGAACAAAGGAACACCAAAGACAAAGGAACACATAGGCAAGGCACAGGAGCAGAGATAGGAACAGCAACTCAGAGAGTCTGACCTATTGCCGAGGCATCTGATGTAGGTCAGAGCCTTAAGTTGGGGAAGGCCTATGACATCATCTCAGGGTGCTATGGAGGATTTCCCACCATGGGCCCTTTAAGCCTTAAGTAGGCCTTCCCCTACTTAAGGCTCTGACCTGCATCAGATGCCTCGGCAATAGGTCAGACTCTCTGAGTGGACTCTTGGACCGAGGCAAGGTTAACGCTTCCCATTGCGAGGAGCTCTGTATCACTTCGCCGTCAGCAGGCAGCCCTAGTGTGGTGCATCAGGCCTTTGCGGTGCCGGCTGCAACTTTGCCCCTCTGGTGTTGGCAGGACCCCTGCAGCCCGAGGAGAGAGGTGAGAGTGGCCAGTCACTGAACCAACCTGGCCAAATACAATAGTTCCTCCTCCTCTAAACCCCCCAAGAGGCTAAGGCTTCTTAGGGTGTGATGCATGGAATGCCCTTAGATGGTTCTTGTCCAGGATATTTGAGGCAGGTTCCCATGTATTTTCTTCTGGGTCGTACCCCTCCCATGAGAGCAGTATTCCCATCTTATGTTCCTCCGTCGTATATCCAGTACCTTGTTCACCTGGCAAACCTGGATTTCTTCAGTCAAGATGTCTTAGGGTGTGGGCTGCCTCCGGGATGTCCATATGAGGACCAAAGGTTTAAAAAGGGAGCCATGGAAAACCTTTTGGATTCCCAGAGAGGGGGGTGGGCCCAGTTGGTAGGTCATGGGCCCTACCTGGTGCTTTAACAGAAAAAGGCCCAACATAGTGAAGTGCGAGTCTCATGGAAGGCATTCGAAGTTGGATGTGCCGGCGGTCAACCACACCTTGTCCACAGGTTTAAATTGTGGTATGGGTCTTCGATGCACATCCATTGTTCTTTTGGTCCTTCCGGAGCATCTCCTCAGTGTGAACCCACAGATCCTGGAGTTCTTGTGCGGTTAATTGGGCTGCTGTAGATGGCACGGTTTATGGTACTGGCAGTGGAGGTGAAGGTTGCCTCCCATACACAATCTGAAAAGGCGAGGCTCCTGTGGCAATGCTAACATGGGAATTATTTGAAAATTCTACCCATGGAAGGAGGGAAGCCCAATTATCTTGGCGATCATTGGCATAGGCTCGCAAGAAGGTTTTCAAGATCCAGTTAGTACATTCTGATTGACCATTGGCTTGCAGGTTGTAGGCGGTGGTATAATTCAATGTAATATTGAACTTCTGGCAAAGGGAGTACCAATACTTGGCAGTAAACTGTGGGCCTCTATCAGAGATGATGTACTTAGGCAGGCGTGCATGCAGAAAATATGGTTAGTAAACGTCCGGGCAAATTCAGGTGCTGAGGGAAGGCCTGGAAGTGGAACAAAGTGAGCCATTTTTGAGACTTGGTCAATAACGACCCAAATTGTGCTGCAGCCATTAGAGAGGGGGACGTCCACCACAAAGTCAGTAGACAAATGGGTCCAGGGTTCCTTGGGGGTCAGCAATGACTGTAACAGCCCCCAAGGTCAGCCCACTTGTATATAATGATTCTACATCAAGGCTGACTAGAAAAGTTTCTGAAGTTAATTAGCCACTAGTTGATAACTTTCTTAACATGTGTGCTGTGTCCTGGACATAGGATATAGCCTGATGAACAAAAAGTTGTAGAAATAAATCTATGAAATGTGTAAGAAGTTCCCGTAGAGACCAATTCGCAGAATCAAGGAGGTCTACAAGGAGGGTTGTTAAAAGAGTTTTATGTGGGTGAGGATTCTCCAATATTTAACATTGAAAGTGCAAGGTTAGATACCGTTGACACAAACAATGTGACGTTGGGGGATATATGGAGGATGATGATCAAATTGGACTCCAACCTGCAAAAGATGAATGTATCTTTAGAAGCAATTGTAAATCGTAATAAGATCTTAATACAAGAACAGGGGAAGAAGTTAAATGGAATTGAAACAACTATGTCTAATTTATCTATAGAAGTAGATAATGTTAAAAAAATGGAAGATTTACACACGGCAGATAATGTTATATTGCATGCAAATATGGAAAATTTGGAAAATTTTATGCGAATAAAAAATCTCCGTATTGTCAACTTCCCTATTACCAGATTATTGTCACCTTTAGAAATGTTTTTGAAATATGTAAGAGAAATTTTAGTATGTGAAGAGGTTCCAGCTATTTCAAAAATTTATTATTTTCCACGCCAATTAGATACTGCACCAGGGAGAGAGGTAGAAGATTCTCCGGGTGTATCTACCTTCTTGGAGGAATCAATAGATTTAATAACTAAGAGGACAACCCTGTTCGTTTCTTTTGCCTTAGAGAGAGATAAGGAGATGATTATGGAAACATTCTTTAAGAATAAAGATATATTGTTTTGTGGACAGAAGGTTTTTATTTTTCCTGACGTCTCCAAACCAACACAGGTTAGGAGAAGGAAGTTTTTAGCCCTAAAAAATGCAGCCTTGGAACTGGGGGCTACTTTTTTTTTAAAGTACCCCAGTAAATGCTGCATTAATTATCAGGGGAAAAAAATTATTTTTTCACAACCTTCACATTTGGAGAATTGTTTGACGGATAAAACTCAAGCAAAGTTAGAGAACAAAGAATCACCAACGTTGAGCCAATAATAATAATTAGTGCTCCTGCTTCCTTGATAAATAGTTATTTGAAAATGTAAGATGCTTCTTTAACAGGCCCCCAAGTTATAAGGCTTGAATATAGCAGAATCTTTTATGTATGAAATTGTTTCTTTTGTGAATTATTGCTGTTATATTCAATTTACTTGATTTATGCATGTATAATGTAAGAATTGCTGTTAAGCTTTTTTGAAAATCTAATAAAGAAAGAATTATAAAAAAAAAAGTTTTATGGATTTTAGGGACCTCGTAGATAACTGGTATACGATGTGATTCAACTTGCAAATACTTGATTGACAGTGAACCATTCACGTGCTTTTTCACTTTAAAATGGCCACCAATTCCACCTTGTAACTGTTTGACAGAGCGCAAAAACGGATGACAACAGCAGCAACTTCTTTAGTGTTATAAAGCTTTTGATATCAGTATGTCTCTTGATCATTACAACACATATTTTATGAGATGTTCTTATTATCAACACCATTGTGCCGTATAAGCGATGCAATGGGGCTTTATTAAAGTTATCAGTTACGTGTTTTTAAAACTCTTGTGCTGCGTTTTTTAGAACCCGGGAGTTTTGTGAAGGAAGACCTTAATACTCTGGATGATCCCTGAGAAAGGAAGATCCATTCCGAAACATTGCAGTGTCGGGTTGAAAAAGGATCTTGAAGAAAATATCAATGATTGCTGATGCACTCAGAAACTTCTGCACAAGCACAAATACTCAAAAGTGCTGTTTTTTCCTATAAGATTTGAAGTTAGCAACGGTCTTTGAGTTTTAATTGCAAAAGATAATATGCTTAAAAAATACTTACCTGACCATAAGGCAATACAATTTATATTACATGAATGATGATTATAATTTGAGCACATATGAGAGCACTTCAAAACATGGTCAATATGTGTTAGTCCTGTGCCATATGAAGGTCATTGTCCTATGATAAATTAATTCCTGTATCGCATAAAGTGAGATCACATAAGAACATAAGAAATTGCCATGCTGGGTCAAACCAAAGGTCCATCAAGCCCAGCATCCTGTTTCCAACAGTGGCCACTCCAGGCTATAAGTACCTGACAATTATCCAAACACTAGGTATATCCCATACTACTGATGCCAGTAATAGCAGTGGCTATTCTCTGACAACTTGATAAATAGCAGTAAATGGACTTCTCCTGCATGAACTTATCCAAACCTTTTTTAAACCCAGCTACACTAACTGCACTAACCGCATCCTCTGGCAACAAATTCCAGAGCTTAACTGTGCTTTGAGTGAAAAAGAATTTTCTCTAATTACTTTTAAATGTGCTTCTTGCTAACTTCATGAAGTGTACCCTACTTCTATTATCCGAAAGAGTAAATAACCAATTCACATTTACCCATTCTAGACCTCTAGACTGATTAAGTGGATTCTTGCACTTTTGGATTTCTTATTTATTTAGGTCTCGTTACCATATGTCATTTGTTTCCCATGTGTGTATGTGTGTGGGGGAAGGGGGGGGGGGTGAGAGTGACATGGTTGCAATCGATTGCACCCATTACATTTCGAATGCCAGTTAAATGAATACTCAACCTTTTTCATTAAAGCCCTCAGTGTCTGGCTGAAATGCCTTGAAAACGATGACTGGTCCATGTCAGTCACCCCGGCCGCTGCATGTATTCTGGGAATGAGCCAGTGGCAAAAAATTGCAAGGTAGCGAGAAGCTTGACCAAGCCTGGCATGACACGTCCAGGGTCAGTTAGATGATCAGTATCAACTCTGATTTTTTCATGGAGCGAAATAATTGCCCTGGAGCTCAGTCTATACATTCAAACCGCATCTGTCTCTGGTAATCCCAGCAGTGTTGGCTTCAGGCAAAATATATGCTGCCCGCGGCTGCGAGCCCTTCTGAAAGCGGCTTGAACCTAGACAGCCTGCTCCTCTCAGGACCCCCCCCCCCCTTCTCCTTCAGCAGTGAAGTGACTTCTTCCTCACTCTTCCCTCTCTCTTCTTTGTGCTATTGCTTCTGCCAATCTAATTCTTCAGCTCACCTGCAAATTGTACCAAACCATAAAAAAAAAAAAAATGTAGACCATTTTTGGCAAGGGAGAAGCACTGCAGTATTCACAGCAAGGAACACAATAGATTCAAGTGGCCACCAGAAATGTGCTATAAGTTTTATTCCTGCCCCGACCTTGGCATTTTCCGCATTTAAAAACACACATTAAAATGTCTCCCTGTTAATGTGGCTCTCTGCATTGCTCTGTAATAGCTAACAGCTCTGTTTAGATGTGATTTGCAGACATCCATGCTAAGCATATCATGGGCTTCTTAGTGTGGGGTTTTTTCAGTGGTAAAACCTCTATTTCATAAAACAGGTTAGTGCCGAAAAATCCTCACTAAAACCAGAGTACAAAACCCGTAGTTGGCTTAGCGCAGCTTATTACATCAGCCCCTATATATTCATTAATAGCTGATTCATCACTATTTGACCTCCAATGCGGTCGCATTTCAATTGGTAAATAGTATCCAAAATATTTCCTCTTCTTTGCTAAACTATTTGCCATAGCATTTTACCTGGCCTCAAACTGGGTGAATCGAACCCAGTGTCTTTTGTAGACAGGAAATTGAGAGCTCAGAAACAGGGGGGGGGGGGGGGGATTGATTAGAAGAGCAAAAGAAGGAAGGGGAATGGATGCTGAACCTCATGGGAGAAAAGTGGATAATTTGCAAAGGAGGAGGTGGATGCTTGAAATGTTGAGTAAAAAAATGACGTGAAGCATGAATAAATGGATAATATTTCTCTTCCAGCAGTAAGGTGCAAGCATTCTGTGCAGTGGTACCTATCTCTTCTTTTCCACTGTTTGCACATGAACAAGGGAACAAAAAGTTAGTTATGGCAAATGTGGAGACCACCGTCTTTCCTTTTACCCCACAGAAAGCCATCAAAGCTAAACCACATGTTAGAGCAGCGATCTACAACGCTCTCCTGGAAGGTCCTAATCAGTCAGCTTTTAGGAATATCCTTCATGAATGGACACTTTTTGTCTGCCCATCTATCTCATGCATATTCATTGTGGTAATCCTCAAATCTTGACTGGATAAATGTGCCTCCAGGGGAGGGTTGTGTTGGAGGGTTGTCAGCTTCTGTGGCCGAGGTTTAAGAATATCAGTGTGATTGTTTATTTCACTTGTAGTGCAATGTGCTGATGTAATGTTATGGTACCTCCCTGCATTTTCATATCTGAAATTTGAAGGAAACAAAATAATGAAAACACCTAATTCTGAAAAATGATGGCAGAAGCATGTAATTATCAACCAATCCTACTGAAGCAGCTAGTTTCCAGATTGTAGTTTAGCTTGCCGTTTTTGGATCACTCTTGATCTAATCACAATTTTGTTTACAGAGGCAGGCAGGCATGATCGCTGAGACAAATTGCTCATCTGTACACATCTGAGCAGCTGAGAAAGCAGTAAGCTATGTTTCAAAAACAGTTTCTGGGCAAAAATACTTGAAATGGTTTCCAAATTGTATGCATGATAGTTTCTTATTGCTTTGCTTTCCTTTCTAAACCCAAAGCGAGTTACATTTTAGGAACAGTAGGTATATTTCTGTCCCAGGGAGGACCCACAATCTAAGGGCCCCATGCAATAAGGTAAGCTCGGCAGCGTGCACAGTTTTACCCTTAATTGTGCACCAATTCTTTGTGTGCTAACTTTACTCCTGAGTCAGTAAGGAATTTTGCACAGAAAAAATGTGCCTGCAAACCTGTATATATTGGTTAGCATCCTTGTATGGAAATCTGATGCTAATGAATGCATTATCAATTACCCCTCAATGCAGAGGGGAGTGTAAGCTTAACCCATGTTTCCTAAAGCTGAAAATTTAACTCCCAGTCAGAAGCGGAGTAAGGTTTCTGGAGCCAGTGTTAATCTATGGGGCGGAACCTGCAGAATGTGCACATAACAGATTTGTGCACACAAACCATTTTATATATGCGGAAAATATGGCTTCTATGCATAAATCATGATTTTATGTACGCTAAGTATTTATCATACAAATTTGTGGGTTGATGCACTTTTAAAAACTCATGATGCATTAGCATAACATTTGCTTACTGCATCAGGAATTAAATTACTTTTTATTATGTACAAGTGACCAGACCCCCCAGTCCATCACTATATGCCTTAGTCCCATTTCTCTTTTCTAAACAGCTTGAGCTATCCATTTATTTTATTTATGTATTTATTTTATTTAAACTCTGTTCCGCTGCTTCCTTATATAATTCCAGCACGGATTACAAAAGCACAATCATAAAATTGTCACAATACAACACATAGCCACACATATATTTGTAAAACAAAAATAAAAACACGAGTACAATCATGCTAAATCCTTCCTATCTCACCTAAACACTTCTTCAAAAAAGAGGGTCTTAAAGCCTTTTCTAAACAACTTCATGCCCTGCTGCAAATGGAGACCTGCTGGCAATTTATTCCATTCAATTGCCACAACAGAGGAAAACAACTCTTGACCTTATTTGTGCCTACTTATACTTGTTGACTGAAAGAATAGTCAACAAATGAGTACCCTCTGATCTCAATGATTGTGTTTGAATTTACCAGTCTATGTAATTTCTTAAAACACAAGAGGGCACATTCGTTAAAAGTTTAAAAACAATTGTCACCAACCTGAACATGACCCACCATTTCAGCAAAGGGTAACATGCTCTCTTTTTTAAAGACCAGTTAAAAGTTGGGTGGCAGCATTTTGAGCCAATTGTAAAGCACGTGTCAACTTCTCAGGGAGTCCTACATACAGGGCACAACAATAATCCAAGTGGCTCAATACCAGGGCCTGTGCCATTGTGTGAAAAAGATCTTGAGGTAAAACATTTTTTAATGAACATAAGAACATGCCATACTGGGTCAGACCAAGGGTCCATTAAGCCCAGCATCCTGTTTCCAACAGTGGCCAAACCAGGCTACAAGTACCTGGCAAGTACCCAAATACTAATTAGACCCCATGCTACTGATGCAATTAATAGCAGTGGCTATTCTTTAAGACAACTTGATTAATAGCAGTTAATGGACTTCTCCTCCAAGAACTTATCCAACCATTTTTAAACCCAGCTTCACTAACTGCACTAACCACATCCTCTGGAAACAAATTCCAGAGCTTAATTGTGCATTGAGTGAAAAATAATTTTCTCAGATTAGCTTTAAATGTGCTTTGATGAAGTGTCCCCTAGTCCTTCTATTATCCGAAAGAGTAAATAACTGATTCACATTTACCCGTTCTAGACCTCTCATGATTTTAAACACCTCTATCATATCCCCCCTCAGTCGTCTCTTCTCCAAGCTGAAAAGCCCTAACCTCTTTAGCCTTTCCTCATAGTGGCCTAAGCATCTTAAGTTAATAAAATTCTTGCCTTCCTCCCACCTAGGAGAGCTGGGATTGGTTATTCATGCCCTTTGCAACCAGCCATTTTGTAGTAAGAGGTGTGGCTAGAGTCAGTACAGAGTAAGCACCAGAGAGACAAGATGTAGTATTTTTTTCCCTCCCTGGTGAGGCCTCCCTGCCTCACCAGCGTCCCTTTTTGGACTGTGCAGAAACTGCCAGTGGATTGTAGGCATTTAATTACAGTAAGGATATCCTTTTTGGCCTGGATCCTTTTGGAACTTGCACTCCTTGACTGAAGACCAGTGAGCCCATTCACTCCCTGAATGTGGCAAGCGCCTGTGACAGGTCTGGCTGTGTGAGGTGCGTGAAGGCTGGCAGAACTCTACCCCAAAAGGACTGCACTTCACCCTGCTCCTTTGGGGAAAGTCATCCTCATAGGCTGCACCCAGGGTCAGAGGCTGAACACCAAAGAGCCCATTCTCCCCATGAATGTGGCAAGCACCTGTGACAGCAGAAGTCCAGTCTATAAAGGTTTTTGTAGAAGAAAGTATAACTCGTTTGTTGTGAGGAAGTTTTTTTTTTGGCCTCCCCTCCTCACTGGGAGCCTGGCTGGATCAGCAGATTCCCACTCTAACACTTTTCAGCCCGAGGAGTCACTTTTCAGAAGAACTAAAAGAATCAAGTAAGACCAGGGAGACCCCATCCGGATCTCCAGCACCAGCATGGGACCAGGACACAGGGCTTGATGTAAGGTAGGGTTTTTGCTATGCTAAGAGGGAACCTGACCTAGGAATCCTGGTTAAGCTGCTGGGAGAGCTTTGAGTGCACAATTTACACCACCGTGGGAAGCTCAACCAGTTTGCTGAAGTGAAAGAACACCCAGCCATACTGAAACACTCTCTCTATAAAGAGATAAGCTGTAACTGCACAAGTATTTAATGATGGACTTTATTTGGCCTTAAACTAATCAGTAAATTATTATTTAAGACCCAGCTCCTGGGTCCTGCCTGTTTTTTTTCACAGCATCTCCCTCCCAGGGATGCCACATCTACAACCACACACAGAATCACAGACCATTGCTTGGGGCATAGACAAGATTCTCCCCCCATAGAAAGAATTAAGGTTGTTCATTCATTTGCAACGTATTGGCAATCCGCAACATATAGGGCCATATTTGTTGTGTTCGTTGCGTCGCGAAAGTATCGCCATTCCCACGAATACAACGAATCTTCACCAAATTACTCGGCCGTCTAAAGGAGCAAATTTAAACAAAACCCCCACCCTCCTGACCTCCCCCAAGACTTGCCAAAAGTCCCTGGTGGTCCAGCGGGGGTCCTGGAGTGATCTCCTGCACTCAGACCATCGGCTGCCGGTAATCAAAATGGCACCGATAGCCTTTGCCCTTACTATGTCACAGGGGCTACCGGTGCCATTGGTCAGCCCCTGTCACATGGTAGGAGCATAAGATGGTGCCTCTGCACATCCCTAGAAAGAATCCCCCCAGGGATCAAGAGTCAAGCTGGGAAGGAGTCAGCTAGCCAGAGTAGCCCTGAAATCAATTGTGTGCCCTTGGGGCTAAATACTCCGGGTAAGGTTTACATACATTAAGAATCGGAGTTAAATTTCAGCACTCAGTTTTAACATCCAACTTATTGCACTGGCACCTACGTTTGTACCTGAAGCAATGGAGGATGAAGCGACTTGTATAAACTCCTAATGCATGTCAGTAGGAGTAGAGGGGTGGGAACCCTTGTTTTTATCCCACTGGTCTCGCCGTTAGGCCACTCCAGCATAATAACTGGCTGTGTTTTCTCTAGAAAGAACTTGAAGAATCATTTTTCTTTAAAGGTAGTTTTAGTTTTCATTTCATACATCCTCCTGTGTCTGTTGAAATCCGTGCTACGTTTCATAGCCTTTTCTCAGGATTGCATGTCCAAGACACAAAGCAAGACATTTGGATTCCAGAACGAGATTGTTCGTCAGACTTTCCCCCTCAAAAATAAATAAATAAACTGATGGAATGAGTCTCAGTTCTGTTGCTTCTTCTTGCTACAGAATTTTCTTTTCTTTTTTTTTTTATTCAGTAGATAGCTTGGGATTCTCTTCCTGGAAAAGCAAGGTCCTTGGGAACATGCTCAGTTTCCTTGGCCTGTCACAAAATGTATTTCGCACGGTGAACATAGTGTTTTGGTAGACAAAGCATTCTGCATTTCTAAGCATCAACACAAGAAGGCAGTAAAACACTGCAGTTCATCAATCAGGAGACTTGGAATGCTAGTTACTGAGAGTCTCTTAGAAGGAAGACTCCACTGCTAATAGAAGACAAAGAAACAACTTGTTTAATTGGAAAGAAGAGCACAATATCTTTTTTATTGTCTTGCTTTAAATATATATATGCATGCTTGATGCCTTTAGTCTCTTAACATAGGCATTCACATTTTCCCCTTACTTTAGTCACCCAACTGAATAAGCTCACAGTTGAAAAGTGGAAGAATAGGGCCACAGCTTTATTATTCAATATGATAAAACATTGAGATTCAGTTGAAAGGTTAAAATGTCCTATAACAACAAATATCAAGCATGACCTTCTCTTCCAACCCTCGGATCAAATATTTCATCGTTAACCTTAACATAAAAATGGCTACTAGCCAAAACCAGAAAAGGGCTACTACTAGCCCATTGAAAGTCTGCTGCCGAATTCTGCCTCTAGGGATGTGTATTTATTTTTCTGTTTTCATTTTTTAGTGCACAGTAAATTTTTTTTTTTTTAGTGTGCACTAAGTAGAAATGCAAATTAAATGAAAAATCAATGAAATGAATGAAAAAATAAAAATGAACAAAAAACAATTTTATGGCTGCACTCCCCTTTCAGCCATCCCATTAATCAGTGATGATCTGATCTAGTCATGTTGAGGTAAGCGTACTCAACAACTATATCTAGCAACCTATAGTGAGACCAGGATGAAGGACCTTTTGGCTAAGATCAAGCCTAGTAATATTTCTAAATCATTGCTGTATGCTGCACAACCTATTACTTCACGCATAGCTGGTCTTTGGGGTGTGCAATCGTGCAACTGCACAGGCCACTGTGGCTAAGGTTGGCAAATCGATATCATCTCCTGCTGTCTCCTGCCCGATCTGGTGCAGCCATCAGCTACGTGATCCCTGGCTTCCATCCACCTCCCCACCCCCCCCCCCCCCCTAGCCAGCAGAAGAAGTCACATTTAAACAGACATCATCTTCTGCTGCTGCAGGGCCTATTTCATGGTAAGATCTGTGGATCGGCCATATGGTTAAATGCCATTCTTGCTGCCGCTTATGACCCACGCCATAAAAAAAAAAATTTAAAAGAACCTGTGACTTGATGGCAGCCAGCGGAGCCCATCCTGCTGGCAGCTTTAAGAGGGAGGCCAGCAGCCTGTCACAGAGTCCCTCCCACTGTAGCAGAAGGAACAGAGGACACCAGAGGAACCCATTCCATTGGCAGCTGAAGAAGAGGGCAATTGAAGAAAGGGAAGCTCTGAGCCTGCAAGCATATGTGTTTGTGTGTGTGTGTGTGGCTGTGAGCCAGAGCTTGCATGCATGTGTGAAAGAAACAGAGCCTGTGTGGTGTGTGTGTGCATGAGAGAGACAGAGCCTGCATATGTGTGTGTGTGTGTGCATGAGAGACAGCACCTGCATATGTGTGTGGTGTGCATGATAGAGACAGAGCCTGCATATATATATGTGTGTGTGTGTGCATGAGAGAGACAGCCTGCATATGTGTGTGTGTGCATGAGAGAGACAGAGCCTGAATATGTGTGTGTGTGTGTGCGCATGAGAGAGACAGAGCCTGCATATGTGTGTGTGTGAGTGCATAAGAGAGACAGAGCCTGCATGTATATGTGTGTGTGTGCATGAGAGAGACAGCCTGCATATGTGTGTGTGTGTGTGCATGAGAGAGACAGCACCTGCATATGTTGTGTGTGTGTGTGTCTGTGTGCATGAGAGACAGAGCCTGCATATATATGTGTGTGTGTGCATGAGAGCCTGCATATGTGTGTGTGTGCATGAGAGAGACAGCACCTGCATATGTGTGTGTGTGCATGAGAGAGACAGAGCCTGCATATGTGTGTGTGTGTGTGTGTGTGTACACATGAGAGAGACAGAGCCTGCATATATATGTGTGTGTGTGTGTGCATGAGAGAGACAGAGCTTGCATATGTGTGTGTGTGTGTGCATTTGAGAGCGCCTGCATATGTGTGTGTGCATGAGAGAGACAGAGCCTGCATATGTGTGTGTGTGTGTGTGTGTGTGCATTTGAGAGACAGAGCCTGCATGTGAGTGTGATAGACAGAGCCTGTGTGTGTGTGTGAGGGACAGATCCTTCATGTGTATGTTTGCGTGTTTGTGTGTGAGAAACACTCTCAATTCTCTCCTCAAACATCCCTTGCCTCCCTCCTTCCTCTTCTCTCTGCCTAGACTATTGCTGACAAGATTCACAAAATTAGTCTTGAGTTTTCAACTATTTCACCTTTACCTGCCTCTCCTCCACTCCTTTCCTCTACCCTTCTCCTAGCTTCCACCACTCCTTTCCTGACGTCACAGTGGAGGAAACTGCTCATCTTCTCACTTCCTCCAAACTCACTACTTGTTCCTCTGACCCTGGTCCCGCCCAATTCCTCAGCTCCATCTCCACTGCAATCATCCCTGCCATCTGTCACATCCTCAATCTATCACTCTCCCTGCTGCCTTCAGTCGTGCTGTGATCATACCACTCCTTAAAATACCCTCACTGGATCCTTCTTGTCCTGCCAATTATCATCCCATATCCCTTCTCCCTTTTGTCTCCAAACTACTTGAACGTGCTGTGAACCGCTGCTGTCTTGACTTTTACATCTCAAGCAATGGTTGCCAGGTTCTTGTGGCCTGGATTGGCTACTGTTGGAAACAGGATGCACTAATCACATTCTCTGGCAACAAATTCCAGAGCTTAATTATGCGTTTAGTGAAAAAAACTTTCTTAGATTAGTTTTAAATGTGCTACTTGCTAACTTCATGGAGTGCCCCCTAGTCCTTCTATTATCCGTAAGAGTAAATAACCAATTCACATTTACCCATTCTAGACTTCTCATGATTTTAAAGACCTCTATCATATCCCCCCATCAGCTGTCTCTTCTCCAAGCTAAACATCCCTAACCTCTTTAGCCTTTCCCCTTTATCATTTTGGTCGCCTTTCTCTGTACCTTTTCTTGTGCAACTACATCTTTTTTGAGATGCAGTGAACAGAACTACTCATAGTATTCAAGATGCAGTCTCACCATAGAGCAATACAGAGGCATTATGACATTCACTGTTTTATTCACCATTCCTTTCCTAATAATTCCTAACATTCTGTTTGCTTTTTTTACCACTGCCACACACTGAACTGAGGATTTCTATGATGACTATTCAGAGGATCAGTTGCTAGAATTCCCAGGAATTCTGCCAGATCCTTATCAGAAATAGAGAGCAGTAACATCTAAAGTATCTTTGATGCCCGGTTTTCATTCAAAAAATTTCTGATTGAATTCCATTTTCAGTTTAAGATAAACCAGATCCATTAGAAGAATATTCTGGGATACTTGAGTTCAAAGCACCAAGCCAGACATCTGGATACCATTGATGGCAAGAAGAATTGACCTTAAATATAAGATTAAGGGCTACCCAAGTCATGACAGGTTACAACTGCTACATAACTCAGTAGTTGTGGAATCAGCATTGAAGAAAGCATAGAAATAAAATGTTTATTGTCTTATCTCGCCAGGGAAACAGTGCAAATTATTAGATACCACTGAGAAAATATTTCTACCAGATGGTAACGCTTCAGAGCAGAATCTCCACTCCTCAATTTCAGATGACATAATATCTAGACAATGTCTTACAGAAGATCAGAGAAGATTTTGCCAGAGCTCCAGCAAAAATTTCATTCTAACTTGCAAGAAGCAAATAAGTGTTCAAAACACCTAATAAAGTCTGAAACTCCTTTCAGAGCAGTGATGGTTGTTATAGCAACCAGAATATTGGCATGGTTTAAAGCACCTAACACAAGATGTGTATGAAAAATTAGCAGATGTACAGGAGATAATCCATTCACGGATAAAATAAGAGAAACTGTAAATATTATAAATGCACAATGTATAAAGCTGCAGACTCTTCATATGAACCCTCAGCCTCCCAGAGAAGCTACCAGCCATCCAGAAAGCACTGATACTATTCATGTAGGTGATTTGCTTCTTAACACTATCAAAGACAGTGTTACCACCTGCAAAAAAAGCAACAGGTTCAATCCAGACCACATGCAAGAGACAGGCAACAGACACAGGCAGGCCAAAGCCGTGTCAGAAGCAAATACAGTGCTCCTTCCTCTGGGGGGGGGGGGGGGGGGGGGTTGTTAAAACACAGTTATTACTGATCAATGGATATTCAGTATCATCAAAAAAGGATAGCATTTACATTTTAAAAAATCTACCACCCAGGCTGAAGTGTAGTGAGGGTCTCCGGGCCAATGCATGTTTGTTGTCTCCCTTTGTCCATCACCATTGCATCACTGCATGGCACAACTGTGTGGGATCTCTTTTCACTGGCGAAGGGTGAGAACCCAGCCAGCAGTCACCACAGGGTGCCGCCATGCAGGGCCAGTGCTAAATTTTCTGCAGCCCTGGGCAAACAATTACTGGGCTGGCCCTTCCTCATTCTGTTTTTCTTTTTTTTACATTTTATTTGTATTCTTTTTCTAATCTGGGTCAGTGCAAGGGTATTAGGTACCATAAGTGAATCTTACAGCTTCCCCCTACCATGGCCCTCTCTGCACACAATTTAAAATTACACATTTATAATAAAATATTTTAATTGAAAAAGGACACCCAAAGTATAGTCTTTTGAAATAAAAATATCACATCAGCATGTATATTACATTTGCATGTACTGCTGTGGTATCAACCAGAAAACCCTGCATAAAAGCCAAAAAGACTCTTGTAACTCATATGGTATTAGGACTATTGTAACACATGTTGGGTGTGGTCTTGGTCCATGAGCAAGTTAAATTGCAATTACAATATGATAAACTTCCCATTCCAAAACAGCACTGTCAGCACCCAAACAGTTACCACCTTATGAAAAGGTAACCCTGCAAACATTACAGCAGGCCCTAAAACACCAATATATTTTATTTATTTATTTATTTAACATTTTTATATACCGACCTTCATGAAAGAAATTCATATCAGATCGGTTTACAAATAACATGAGGGGAATAACAAAGTCAACCATATAACAAGAAATGAAATGAAAGTTACATATAACAAGGGGTATTAACCTGGAGGGCTAGAATAGCCGGAGCGATAGAAAGCATAACTGAACAAATTATTTATTTATTTTATTTATTTAATTTTATATACCGGCAACCGTTTGCACATCGTGCCGGTTTACAGATAACTTACAAACAAAGATATGTAGGCAGAGCCTTTACAAGGAACAGTGTTTAAAACATAGCTCAGAAACAGAGCAAAACTAGCAAACTTGTGGAAAGAGGGGTAGGGGTGGTCGAGACAGGGGAGGGGGCGGGGGGGGAGGGTGGGTGGGTGAAAAACAGGTACAAAAAGGAGTAATATGTACAGGTACAAAAGGAGTAATATGTAAATTAGATATATAATACAATAATATGATGAGAAGAGGCGTAAGTGTATAGGCTACACTTGTCATAGAGTTTAGGTAGGAGTCAGTGTCTGAATTAGTGAGGAATTGCTGGAACTGTTGGTTAAGTGAAGGCCTGGATGAAGAGCCATGTCTTAAGTTTTTTGTGGAAGGTAGACGGGCATGGTTCTAATCTGAGTTCTGTGGGCATCTTGTTCCAGATGGCTGGGCCAGCTGTAGAGAAGGTTCGTTCTTTGGTAGATGATAGGCGGGTAGATTTCGTTGTAGGGGGTTGCAGGGTGCCTTTATATGCTTCTCGAATCGGTCTGTCTGATGTGTATAATTTGAGGGGAATCTGGAGGTCTAGTTGTTGTTGGTTGTGAATGACTTTGTGAATTATAGTGAGAGCCTTGTGTAATATTCTATATTTGATTGGCAGCCAGTGCAGGTTCTGTAGTATGGGGGTGATGTGTGTTCCTCTGTTGGTATTAGTCAGGATTCTTGCCGCAGCATTTTGGAGCATCTGTAATGGTTTGATAGATGAAGTAGGGAGCCCGAGGAGAAGAGAGTTACAGTAATCTGTTTTGGAAAAGAGTGTGACTTGGAGCACTGTCCTGAAATCTTGGAAGTGGAGGAGGGGTTTGAGCCTTTTCATGACTTGTAATTTATAAAAGCAGTCCTTGGTAGTATTATTGATGGCTTTCTTAAGATTCAGACGGTTATCAATGATTACTCCAAGGTCCCTTACTTGCGTGATCTGGGTGTTGCCTGCTGGTGGATTGATTAAGGCCGAGTGGTCCGAGGAGATGATTAGGAGTTCAGTCTTATTTGTGTTCAGAACTAGATTCAAGTTAGTGAGCAGACTGTTTATAGATTTGAGGCAGATTTCCCAAAAGGCGAGAGATTTAGGGAGAGATTCTGTAATGGGAATCAGAATCTGTACGTCATCTGCATATAGATAGAATTTTAATTTTATGTCCGTGAGCAGTTGACAGAGGGGCAGGAGGTATATATTGAATAGTGTGGGTGACAAGGAAGAGCCTTGTGGTACTCCTAATGTTGATTTGACATCTGGGGATTCGTTGTTATTGATTTTTACTTTGAAGCTTCTGTTACTTAGAAAGGAGTTAAACCAGCTGTGTGCAGATCCTGTTAATCCAATTTCTGCTAGGCGATTTAGTAGGATGGAGTGGTTCACGGTGTCAAATGCGGATGAAATGTCCAGAAGGACTAGGATAAAAGATTGACCTTTGTCTAGGCCCATGAGGATGTGGTCGGCAAGGGAGATAAGTAGGGTTTCTGTACTAGCTGCTTTACGAAAGCCATATTGGGATGGGTGAAAGATATTGTGCTCTTCCAGGTATACGGAAAGTTGTGTATTAACAACTTTCTCCATGATTTTTGCTAAAAAAGGGAGGTTGGATATGGGGCGGAAGTTGGAGGGTTCACTTGTGTCGAGGTTAGGTTTCTTCAGGAGAGGTTTGAGGGATGCGATTTTCAGCCTGTCCGGGTAGATTCCTTGGGAGAGTGAGCAATTTATAATGTTGGCCAATGCTCTGGAAATAGTATTCGGGATGAGAAGCAGTAGTTTAGTTGGAATGTGATCTGTTGGGTGGTTTGATGGTTTTAGTTTCTTAAGTATAGATTCGATTTCCAGTGGTGTTGTAGGTTCAAAGGAATCAAGGATGGCCCCAATATAAGTCCTGGAATTGAAAATTATGGAGGGTGGAGTTGCATTGTTCGGTAGGCGTGCTAATGTGTCTGCAGTTTTTTTCTGAAAGTAGAGTGCTAATTCGTCTGCTTTGGTTTGTGCTTGGTCGTCTGGAATGGTGGGTGTAGGGGATTTTGTGAGTTGGGAGACGTAAGAGAATAGGGTCCTGGCATCAAATTGAAGGTCGTGTATTCTGTGGGCATAGAAGTCTCTTTTTGTCTTTAAGATGGTGATCCTGTAGTTGTGGAGGGTGCGTTTGTAATCAGATAAATTAGTGGAATATCTCCTATTAGGAAAACAGAACAACCCAAGCTTGTATAGGTCCCTACATAGAAATGACACATTAGCAGAATACTTACCTTCAATCACACATGCAGAACACAGATAGATCCTCACCATATAAAGTGACCTTAAAGTATAAATGGAAAAGTACAGACATAAACTAAATTGGAAACTTCAACAAGTCAGGCAGTATGAGGTGCACATATGGAAAAACTAAAGTATCATCCTTCCTCAGAAAACATCAAACAATAAAATCAAGAAATATAAAGCATCAGTCATAATAGTTGTTGTGCTAGTGGACCCTTGGACCGAGGGGGAGTTGATGCCACCTGTGGGGAGGAGCCCCACAGGTCCCCACCATCGGTAGGCGAGGCTGATGAAGAGCAGATCCCTTGCTGGAGCTTCACCACTACTAGCCCACATTCCCCTTAGGTTGAGCCCTTGGGTGCTGGGGTCAGCTGGACTTACGTGAGGACTCCGCAGCAATGGAAGTCCAGAAGAAGAGGAGGTACTGGAGAGTAGGCCCAGTTCAGGAACAGGCAGCAGAGTACGAGGGCAAGTTCTAGACAACAGTTGGGGCAGGTGGTGTATCTTGTAAATGGGTTCCAGGCAAGCGTCGAGGCAGGCTGCATATCTCATGGTTGGGTTCCAGGCAGGGGTCAAGGCAGGTGGCATATCTCATGGTCGAGTTCCAGTCCGAAGTCAAAGTCAAGGCAATCCAAGGAACAAAGAAGAAGCAGGGGACTCAGGAATTCAGGGCAGCAACATGCAAATGCAAAGAGCAAGGAGACCTGTTGCCAAGGCAAAGGCTGGAAGCAGGGTCCAGCCTTAAATAGTCCTCCAGCAATGATGTCATCCAGGAGGGCCGCGGGCCCTTAAATGAGGAATAGAGAAGCGTGCGCCTAGGAGGACACCAGAAGCAGGAGGGACTCAGCAGTGTCGGCAGCATTCCTGCCGTGAAGAAGGGGAGTCCACAGCATCAGGCTGGATGCTAGGGGCCGTGGAATCAGTGGCATTGGGCAGCCAGCTCAGAGCCAGAAGAAGTGCGGCAGTGGTGGCGGCTACTCCCCGCCACTATCAAGAGGCCCAGGGCTGGCCCAACTGCTCTGGTGCAGCATCGGGTAGATGAGGCTGGTCGTGGGAGCCCACAGCTGGCGAGCATTACAGTACCCCCTCCTCTAAATCCCCCCTCCTGAGGTTTTCGGCTTCTTGGGGTGAGAGGCTTGGAACTGCTTGATCAGATTTTTGTCCAGGATGTTGGAGGCCGTTCCCAGGTGTTTTCTTCTGGACTGTACCCTTCGCAGGAGAGGAGGTATTCCCACCTCCGACCACGTCTCCTCATGTCCAAGATTTCCCACACTTGATATGTGTTGTCACTCTCTGAGGCTACTTCTTGTGGTTCTGGAGTTTTTTTGAGAGGGCCAGGATAAGACCAAAGGCTTCAACAGAAAGATGTGAAAGGAGTTATGTATCCAAGCGATGTGGGTAGCTGGAGTTGGTAAGTTACTGGGCCCAGCTGACAGAGTACCGAAAATGGACCAATGTAGTGGGGGGTAAGCCCCATAGATGGGACTCTGAGTCAAAGGTGGGGAGTACTAAGCCACACCTTTTCTCACTGTTTGGGGTGCAGGTCTCTGATGAAGGTCAGTGAACCTTTTTGTTTTAAGACCTACTTTTTGCAGCATCATTTGTGTATGGCACCATAGTCTTTTTAGTTCATCGGCGGTCATCTGTGCTGCTGGTGAGGGAACCTTTAATTGAAGCGGCAGAGGAGGTTGTTTATCATATACTCTTTGAAACGGAGAAACACCTGTGGTGGCGCAGGGATGAGAGTTATGTGAGAACTCTACCCAGGGGAGTTGATCAGCCCAGTCATCCTGACGAGTGTTGACGTAAGCTCAGAGGAAATGCTTTAGGATGTGGTTGGTCCTTTCTATCTGACCATTTGCTTGTGGATGGTAGGCTGTCGTGAAATCCAGAGTGATACTAAATTTTTTACAGGGGGGCCTTCCAGTATTTTACTGTAAATTAAGTGCCATGATTGGATATAATTGGGCAGATTTTCAAAGGCTACGCACGTAACATATGGCGTAACCTGAGGAAATCTGCCCCTGCATGCGCCGAATCTATTTTGCATAGGCTCGGTGGCGCGCGCAAGCCCCAGGATGCGCATATGTCCCGTGGCTTGCAAAAAGGGGCGGTTTGGAGGCGTGGCCAGGGGGCGTGACGTCGGCTCGGGACGTTTTGGGGGCATGGTGGCGGTCCGGGGGCATGGCTGAGTGCCCCAACACAGCGGCCTTTGTCAGGGCCTGCTGCGCCAGCAGACATTCGGCGCATGCAAGTTACAACTGCCTGGAGGCAGGCGTAACTTCCTGGATAAAGGTTAGGAGGGGGATTTAGGTAGGGCTGGGGGGTGGGTTAGATAGGGGAAGGACGTTATCGCAGGTACGGAGATCGTGAGCTACCATTGCAGATTGCAGATAGGAACCGGTACTCGCTCCACGAGAGCCTATGTTCCTAATTCCTTTCTCAGAAGATATTGCATACCAATATCTTAAGGATTACTATTACAGATTAACAGACAGGAACTGGTACTCGCTCCACGAGGTCCTATGTTCCTAAATCTCTTCTAGCCTCTTTTCTATTCCAGAAGCCATCCCATACACAGTTATTGTGAGTTCTATTTCAGACTGCCTATAGGAACCAGTACTCGCCTGCGGCTCCTGTTCCTGAATACTGAAGACTCTCTGTTGCATAAAGAAGACACTACAGAGATCTACAATTGTGAGTGTATCATCTATCACAGGTTATGTCCAGCATACTCACTACCTATAGTCTCTCATTACAGCTCAGCAGCTCAGAGATCGTAGTTCCAGTATCAGAGGGACTTCAGCCCTGTCGGGCATATCAACTCACTATTGCCACCTCTGGTAGTTCTACTTCCAGTCTAATAAAGAACTATCTGTGTTTGTCTCAATACTCCAGCCTAGCCGGTGGTCCCTCTCAAGATCTCCTCTTGAGGATTGTCATCTGCCATCGGCCCAGGGATTCACTATTTCTACTAAGTGTTACTTCTTACACTAATAGAGTGGAATTATCATATGCCACTCTGTGGGAGCCAACCCACATCAGACCATTACTCCTCTCTCTGCGGAAGCTGATCCATATCACATAGCTATCTCCCGTGGGGATCATACAGGTTGCTGGCTCATCTTTCTACAGGAACAACGCATAACAGTTGCTACTCCTCTCTGGAGGGGCAGAGCACTAACAGATCACTACTCCTTAGCAAGATCCGTAACAGAGTGCTAACTGCACCCTCTGGCAGGGTGTTCACTAACAGATTGCTAATTCCTCCTTCAACGGAATATCCAGCAGCCAGATTCATAACAGATTGCTACTCCTCCTCTCTGGGGGAGCAGATCTATAACAGATTGCTAACTCCTCCCCTCTGGGGGAGCAGGTCTATAATAGCCTGTCCTGGATTCAGATGCTGGACCTGGTGGAGGTGCTCAAGATTTTTATGGTCGGTATAGATTTTAATATGATGCTGCTCTCCCTCTACCACTGGCACCACTCTTCAAGTGCAAGTTTGATGACTAAAAGCTCCTTGTCGACAATAGCATAATTCCGCTCAGCAGGAGAAAATTTCCTTGAGAAAAACGAGTAGGGGTGCAGGGTCCCTGAAGGCGAGTGTTGGCTCAAGATGGCCCCTACTCCTTTGGAAGAGGCGTCTACCTCCACAATGAAGGGACTTTGAGGATTCCAATGCCAGAGGCAGGGTTCCTGGAGAAAAGCTGCCTTAAGGTCTTGAAAGGCCTATACATCTTCAGGAGGCCACATCTTGGTGTTGGCCCCTTTGCGAATCAGGGCCATGAGTGGGGCTGCTAGCTTGGAGTAGTTCTTGATGAAGCTGCAGTAATAATTGGCAAAGTCAAGGAACCTCTGTAAGGCCTGCAGGCCACTAGGCTGTGGTCAATCCAGTATACTCTTGAGCTTCTCAGGGTCTATTTGGAACCCCCATTTATAGCCCAAGAATGGAAGGCTCTCTCTCTCTCTTGAATAAACATTTCTCCAGTTTAGCATACAAATGATTAACCCACAGACATTGGAGAACTTTGGAGACATCGTGGTGATGGGTCTGCAGGTCCTTAGAGAACACTAAGATGTCATCTAGGTATACGACCACACATTCATAGAGAAGATCTCTGAAAACCTCATTCATCATATTTTTAAAGATGGCTGGTGCACTGCACAGTCCAAACAGCATGACCAAATATTCATAAAGTCATTTTACACTCGTCGTCCTCTTGTATCCAGATTAAATTATATGTTCCCTGGAGGTCCAACTTGGAGAAGATCGTGGCCCTTTGCAGGCAATTGAATAGCTTATAAATTAGAGGTAAGGGGTAGCGATCTTTCAGAGTTATGGCATTCAAGCCATGATAATCTATGCATGGAGGGTCCCATCCTTCTTGCCCACAAAAAGGTTGAAATGTGGTTCTTTGCTCAGCTTTATTCAGTTACATAATGGAGTTAATGGCAGGAAAATTGTGAAATTGATTAATTATCTTGGCCATACTCTAAGAATACAGGACCACTGGGCAATGAATTAAAAACTCTATACCATATATTTTCTTTGAGGGGTAATTTAATTATAGCCAAGACATAAATTATGTTGGAATAGATGTGTTAATTCTTGAAATGTGGTAAAAACATATCTAATTTCAGCAAAATGGTTAATAAAAAGAAACCCAAATAACATAGACTTCAAAAATTTGGTTTTCATTAGCCATAAGTTAAAACCTACTTTATGCATACATTTGTGGTGAATCATACATCATTTTCAAAGACCTGGATGTGTTTTGGAATACTGCAACTGCTGGTGTCCGACAGCCGGCAGAGAGTACATTAAATTGAATTCATAGAAGCTTTTATTTGTATATAATTTATTTTACCTTTCTATACTTAAAAATTTTAAATCCATTTCATAGAGACAGGCAATTAACTTCTACATTCTGTGAGATAGGAACATATTTCCTTGCTTAGAAATTAGAAACAAAATCAGGAAACTGAAAGAGAGGGGTAGAATGGGTCAGTAAAAAAAATCTGAGTTTAACTCCTCCAGATATCACACAAAAATTATATTTTAGCAGGGTATGATTTGCCAGTGTGGAGCAAACAACTTGAAACCAATGCAAGATTTCAGCACAGCATGAGAAGATGTCCAAACAAGTAATTGCAGATATAAAACTCAGGAAGGTACTGTGGATTAATTTGTGGCAATAGAAATCTAAGATTTTGAGATTAGGCTTATGATTTGTATTCCCTGCGTAGAGTCAACTTTAAGTTTAAATGGCTTGTTTTGAGATGTTGTCTAGAAAGGAAGGAGAAAATTAATGACAAAAGGACCCTTTTGATATACAATTGAGAAAGGAGAGGACAATTATGAACCTCACAGAATAACGTTTATGCTGTGTGTCAGTGAGAGAGAGGAAGAACATAAGAACATAAGAAAATGCCATACTGGGTCAGACCAAGGATCCATCAAGCCCAGCATCCCGTTTCCAATAGTGGCCAATCCAGGCCATAAGAACCTGGCAAGTACCCAAAAGCTAAGTCTATTCCATGTTACCATTGCTAATGGCAGTGGCAGTGGCTATTCTCTAAGTGCAGCTTCAGTTGTGTTCAATGACATTACTATCTCTTTTTACTTATGCTGTAATGATTAAACTGGAAAATGGTTAAAAAATCAACTTTATATTCTATTGTCAGGAAAAGTCTGCTAATAAAACTTGGGTTCTTTCTCATCTACTTTGTGCCTATTTGTGTATCTATTTCTTTAGTGTTACAATTCCATGAATCGGTGAACCCTTGGGCCGCAATGACAAGGTAGAAAGGCTTACCGTGATTCCTCGTCGGCGGGAGATGAACCTCAGGGCCGGCAGCCGGAGTTACCAGCAGGGCAGTAGTATAGACAGACCGGAGTCGAGGCAGGCAGCAAAGGGACAAAGTCCAGTATCCAAAGCAGGGACAGAGGCAGGCGGCAGTAAGGCAAAGTCCAGTATCCAAGTCAGGGTCAGAGGCAGGCAAAGTCCAGTATCCAAGCCAGGGTCAGAGGCAGGCGGCAGACAAGGCAAAGTCCAGTATCCAAAGCAGGGTCAGAGGCAGGTGGCAGGCAAGGCAGAGTCCAGTATCCAAAGCAGGGTCAGAGGCAGGCGGCAGACAAGGCAAAGTCCAGTATCCAAAGCAGGGTCAGAGGCAGGTGGCAGGCAAGGCAAAGTCCAGTATACAAAGCAGGGTCAGAGGCAGGTGGCAGACAAGGCAAAGTCCAGTATCCAAAGCAGGGTCAGAGGCAGGCGGCAGACAAGGCAAAGTCCAGTATCCAAAGCAGGGTCAGAGGCAGGTGGCAGGCAAGGCAGAGTCCAGTAGGGATGTGCATTCGGATTGACCGCATATGGAAAACGCAACTCAAATTTTTTTTTTAACTTAAAAAAAAGATGGGGCGTATACGAGCAGATTTCCGACATAAATGAACATAGATATGTCGGATACGGCGAATCGCCATGCGCGCGCTTTCTCGCCGCCATTACCTGCGACTCGAGCTCGGAGCCCCGGATTACCTGAAAATGGCGGCGCCCCTGCGGTAACCATGCCAACCTGTCTGACCCTGTCCTGTGAGTCTCAGTGACTCACAGGAAAGGGTGGGACAGGTCGGCATGGATACCGGAACGCAGCGAATCTGCGTTCACCTTTTCAGAGAAGCACTGAATGCAGCGAATCGCGCTGTCATTCCGTGCTTCTCTGAGGATTTCCTGACGAGCCAGCAGCACTATAAAAGCAGCAGCAGCACGAGGACTGACGGACATTTTCAGCGATTCAGTGGGGAGGTGGGATTGGGATCGTGCTGGGTGGGCTTAGGCAGGCTGAGGCAGAGAAGATAGCAGAACCCGATTTGATAGACAACACAGAACAGAACCAGATTTGATAGACAACACAGAACAGATTCTTTGTTAGGGAAAAAAAAAAAAGAACATTCTTATTGAGTGAGTCTGTACATTTTATCCTGGGCAGTGCCAGGCAGGGCTGGCAGTACTCTGCCTCATATTTGCTATTTTTAAACAGACTTAAAAGCATTCTCCTTGAGTGGTTCAGTGCTGGCTGGGCAGCAGTTCCAGGGCTGGGAGTACTCTGCCTCATATCTACTTTAGTTCTATGTGCACTGCAGTGCACACAGACAGACACATTCCGTGCATTGCCAGGCAGACAGTGAGGCAGTGGGCATTGTAAACAGAGTGAACATTGCCCTTCAGCGAGTCTGTTACATTTGCTATTTTTAAACAGACTTAAAAGCATTCTCCTTGAGTGGTTCAGTGCTGGGTGGGCACTGGGCAGCATTTCCAGGGCTGGGAGTACTCTGCCTCATATCTACTTTAGTTCTATGTGCACTGCAGTGCACACAGACAGACACATTCCGTGCATTGCCAGGCAGACAGTGAGGCAGTGGGCATTGTAAACAGAGTGAACATTGCCCTTCAGCGAGTCTGTTACATTTGCTATTTTTAAACAGACTTAAAAGCATTCTCCTTGAGTGGTTCAGTGCTGGGTGGGCACTGGGCAGCAGTTCCAGGGCTGGGAATACCCTGCCTCATATATACTTTAGTTCTATGTGCACTGCAGTGCACACAGACAGACACATTCCGTGCATTGCCAGGCAGACAGTGAGGCAGTGGGCATTGTAAACAGAGTGAACATTGCCCTTCAGCGAGTCTGTTACATTTGCTATTTTTAAACAGACTTAAAAGCATTCTCCTTGAGTGGTTCAGTGCTGGGTGGGCACTGGGCAGCAGTTCCAGGGCTGGGAGTACCCTGCCTCATATCTACTTTAGTTCTATGTGCACTGCAGTGCACACAGACAGACACATTCCGTGCATTGCCAGGCAGACAGTGAGGCAGTGGGCATTGTAAACAGAGTGAACATTGCCCTTCAGCGAGTCTGTTACATTTGCTATTTTTAAACAGACTTAAAAGCATTCTCCTTGAGTGGTTCAGTGCTGGGTGGGCAGCAGTTCCAGGGCTGGGAGTACCCTGCCTCATATCTACTGAAAAGGAAGCTTGTTCTCTGTGCACTCACTGCACACACACAGACACATTCCGTGCATTGCCAGGCAGGCAGTGAGGCAGTGGGCATTGTAAACAGAGTGAACACATTCTCCTTCAGTGGTTCAGTGCTGGGTGGGCAGCAGTTCCAGTGCTGGGAGTACCCTGCCTCATATCTACTTTAGTTCTATGTGCACTGCAGTGCACACAGACAGACACATTCCGTGCATTGCCAGGCAGGCAGTGAGGCAGTGGGCATTGTAAACAGAGTGAACATTGCCCTTCAGCGAGTCTGTTACATTTGCTATTTTTAAACAGACTTAAAAGCATTCTCCTTGAGTGGTTCAGTGCTGGGTGGGCACTGGGCAGCAGTTCCAGGGCTGGGAGTACCCTGCGTCATATCTACTGAAAAGGAAGCTTGTTCTCTGTGCACTCACTGCACACACACAGACACATTCCGTGCATTGCCAGGCAGGCAGTGAGGCAGTGGGCATTGTAAACAGAGTGAACACATTCTCCTTCAGTGGTTCAGTGCTGGGTGGGCAGCAGTTCCAGTGCTGGGAGTACCCTGCCTCATATCTACTTTAGTTCTATGTGCACTGCAGTGCACACAGACAGACACATTCCGTGCATTGCCAGGCAGGCAGTGAGGCAGTGGGCATTGTAAACAGAGTGAACATTGCCCTTCAGCGAGTCTGTTACATTTGCTATTTTTAAACAGACTTAAAAGCATTCTCCTTGAGTGGTTCAGTGCTGGGTGGGCACTGGGCAGCAGTTCCAGGGCTGGGAGTACCCTGCCTCATATCTACTGAAAAGGAAGCTTGTTCTCTGTGCACTCACTGCACACACACAGACACATTCCGTGCATTGCCAGGCAGGCAGTGAGGCAGTGGGCATTGTAAACAGAGTGAACACATTCTCCTTCAGTGGTTCAGTGCTGGGTGGGCAGCAGTTCCAGTGCTGGGAGTACCCTGCCTCATATCTACTTTAGTTCTATGTGCACTGCAGTGCACACAGACAGACACATTCCGTGCATTGCCAGGCAGGCAGTGAGGCAGTGGGCATTGTAAACAGAGTGAACATTGCCCTTCAGCGAGTCTGTTACATTTGCTATTTTTAAACAGACTTAAAAGCATTCTCCTTGAGTGGTTCAGTGCTGGGTGGGCAGCAGTTCCAGGGCTGGGAGTACCCTGCCTCATATCTACTGAAAAGGAAGCTTGTTCTCTGTGCACTCACTGCACACACACAGACACATTCCGTGCATTGCCAGGCAGGCAGTGAGGCAGTGGGCATTGTAAACAGAGTGAACACATTCTCCTTCAGTGGTTCAGTGCTGGGTGGGCAGCAGTTCCAGTGCTGGGAGTACCCTGCCTCATATCTACTTTAGTTCTATGTGCACTGCAGTGCACACAGACAGACACATTCCGTGCATTGCCAGGCAGGCAGTGAGGCAGTGGGCATTGTAAACAGAGTGAACATTGCCCTTCAGCGAGTCTGTTACATTTGCTATTTTTAAACAGACTTAAAAGCATTCTCCTTGAGTGGTTCAGTGCTGGGTGGGCACTGGGCAGCAGTTCCAGGGCTGGGAGTACCCTGCCTCCTATCTACTTTAGTTCTATGTGCACTGCAGTGCACACAGACAGACACATTCCGTGCATTGCCAGGCAGACAGTGAGGCAGTGGGCATTGTAAACAGAGTGAACATTGCCCTTCAGCGAGTCTGTTACATTTGCTATTTTTAAACAGACTTAACCGCATTGTCCTTGAGTGGTTCAGTGCTGGGTGGGCAGCAGTTCCAGGGCTGGGAGTACCCTGCCTCATATCTACTGAAAAGGAAGCTTGTTCTCTGTGCACTCACTGCACACACACAGACAGACACATTCCGTGCATTGCCAGGCAGGCAGTGGGCATAAACAGAGTGAAGATTGGCCTTCAGCGAGTCTGTTCAATCTGCTATTTTTAAACAGACTTAACCGCATTGTCCTTGACTTGGTCCGTTCATTTTGTTATTTTAAACAGACTGAGCATTCTTCTTGAGTGGGTCTGTTAATTTAGTTATTTTAAACTGACCGAACATTATTATTGTGGGACAGTGGGCAGTGTTACCACTAGTACTCATTGACATTAAATCCATAATGTCAGGGAAAGGGAGATGCAAGCGACTTAGTGGGAATGGCAGCGGAGGCACCGCAAAAGACACCAGCGCAACACCACCAGTACAGGTAAAAAGGCAACTGTCGCAATCAAACGTCTTTGTAGGGGATGGCAGTTCCATGGCAAAAAAAAAGAAATCAGACCATGAAACTTTGCAATCGCCAGCACCTGTTTCTGGCACTGTAGTTTTGGAGGAGAGTGAAGAGGAGGCAGAGTCTAGCCAGACAAAAGTTACACACCCAAGAGCATCCAGGGGACAGAAGTGTCCTGCAAAACTTTGCGGTGACAAGGTAGCGCTGGCACTGTTAGCTTCTGATTCAGAAGAAGAATCTTCTTGGATGGGATTCTCATCAGAAACGGAAGATGTTATACCTGAGCAATCTTCGGTAGAATTGTCAGTTAGTCCTGTTTTAGCCTCCACCTCCAGAAATCTGCGGCAGGGGAGACATTCCACTGATATCGAGGAGGAGGAAGAGCTGTCAGAAGGGAGACAGAGGGTGACTGTTGCCCCCGCTGGCATTGCTTCGCCGGGTGCAGTGGGTGCACCACCCACACCCAGTAGTACCTCAACTCCAGTGCCACCATCCACCCCCAGGGCGGGAAAGAGAGGAGGATCACAAAAGAAATCTGCGATCTGGGCACATTTTAAAGTGACAGAAGACCCGCGTTATGCTCGGTGTAATTACTGTGCCAGGGATATTAGCAGAGGCAAGCAACTGGGACATCTGTCAAATTTTGGCATGGAGTATCATGTTAAGAGGCAACACCCAACAAGATTACTGCCATCTGGGGATGGTAGCATTTTCCGTCAGGGGACCCCTTCCCCTTCCAACCAGGGTGCAGTGGTAGGAAAGCAGCAGAGTCAGCCCACGCCCTCATACCCTTCTAGCAGTCAGGCGGCAGGCCAGAAACCCACTGACATGTGGGAGAAGCGACAATGCACCATGGAGGAAATGGGGTGGAGTGCGGTAACGCTATCCCGGGGTAGGAGGCAGGCAGCCGCAAAAGTAGTAACCAGGAGCATTGGGGAAATGATTGCCCTTGATGACCAGCCCCTGCAGTTAGTTGAGAATGTGGGTTTCAAACGTTTCTTGAAGGTCGTACTTCCAAATTACAAAGTCCCCTCCAGAACCACATTTAGTAGAAAGGTCATCCCCAGCCTGTACAAGCACTGTGTCAGTCGCGTGCAAGCACTGCTAGGTAAGGCAGACGGAAGAGTGCATTTCACCTGCGATATCTGGACCGCCATGAATGCTGCACACTCTTACCTCTCTCTGACAGCACACTGGTGGGACATGGCAGAGGCAGGGGCAGCCAGCAGCTCTATTACTGAACAAGCATCAGGGTGGAGGTGGGCTTTACTGAACACCCACCTGACGGACCATGCCCATACCGCTGGCAATATTCTAGCATGCATCAGAAAGATGCTGGCGAGCTGGAAAGTACACCAGCGAGACAGTAAAACGCGGGCAGGCTTTTTTGTCACAGACAACGGTGCAAACATGGTTAAGGCAATAAGCGATGGGCGGTTTAAGAACATCCGATGTTTTGCACACACTCTGCATCTGGTAGTGAAGTCAGGTTTGGGCTTGGAGTCCAAGGACAAGGAGACTGAATACCTGCGTAGGTTAATACAGAAGTGCAGGAACATAGCAGCACACTTCCACAGAAGTGTCAGGGCGGGGCAGGTTCTCCGAGAAAATCAGACTGCTTTGGATATGCCCCAGAAGCGTCTCATTCAAGACGTTCCCACCCGGTGGAATTCCACCTTTATGATGCTGGAGAGGTTATTGGAGCTGCAGACACCCCTTCATGAACTTTCTGGTACAATAGACATAGGTGTACAGAATCCCCTAGGGCATCACGATTGGTTAGTCATGAGTCAGCTGGTAAAAATCCTGCAGCCCTTCAAGGACGTCACGGAGGAGCTGAGTTCCAGAAGTTCCACCTTGGCTGACATCATCCCTATAGTGAAATTCCTGGATGACCATTTGGAAGGCATTAAACGGCAAGAGGGAATGACTGCTGAGGTGCTGCAGTGTGTGGACGTTTTGCAGCAGCAGGTGAAAGACAGATTAAGGCCTTTAACAGAGGACAGCACATACATGCTCGCCTCTGTCTGTGATCCCCGTGTGAAAGGTAAAATCGCCCTACAGACCAATTGTCTGTCATTTGTGAAGGAGCTGTTGTTAGCACAGGTCCGTGAACAGGAGCACCATAGGCGGAGACAGATTAGGCTTGAAGCACAGGTGCAAACAGCAGGCACGTCACAGAGTTGTGCTGCTGCTAGCCCTGGCAGGAGAAGGACTGTGTCAGTGACAGATACTATTACTAGTGCCTCCACCTCAACGTCAGAACGCCCAAGGCATGTTGGCCATAAAGATACATCAGTAGTGCAACAGGCGAGAGAGAAAGTAACTGGATTGAGTGACTCTCAGCCCTCCCAAGCACAGGAGGAGACAGCAGCAGAGCTGTCAGTGAAACGGTATCTCTCAGAGCCGATAGAGAATACGCAGACAGATCCGCTGGCATATTGGGCACACAAGTCCACTGTCTGGCCACACCTAGCCAAAGTGGCTGAAGGATATCTGTCATGTCCACCAACAAGTGTGCCCAGTGAACGTGTTTTTTCAATGACAGGGGATATCATGAGCCCTCACCGCTCAAGGCTTTCACCGGTCTTGATGGAAATGCTAGTGTTTTTGAAAGTAAACCTGCCAGTGCTTGGCTTTCCCGATTTTCCTTGTGAATGGCAAAATGAATAAAAGCTATTGAAAGGAGCCTTGCAGCAGTTCCAATTGCCTCCTATGCTCAAGATAATGTAAGCAGTAAGCACTGCAGCACATGTTCTTGACATGAATCGCTGTGTCTGACCGGCATCTACTGTGCAGCCCTAGTGTTCCCACAAGTGTTTTAACTCCGTTGCTGTTCCTGCCTGTACCTCCAGGCCTTGTGTCCCTAGCCGGGATTGACCTCTGTCCACCAATGATGTGCCTGTTCCTCCAGGCCTTGTGTTCCCACAAGTGTTTTTAACTCCGTTGCTGTTCCTGCCTGTACTTGAGTGGGTCCGTTAATTTTGTTATTTTAAACAGACTGAGCATTGACCTTCAGAGTGGGTCTGTTGATATTGCTATTTTAAACAGACTGAGCATTGACCTTCAGAGTGGATCCGTTAATTTTCTTATTTTAAACAGACTGAGCTTTCTTCTTCAAGGCCGAAGTGGAGAAGGGTTCCATGTGAACAGCAGTTCAACATGGGTCAGCCGGTCCTAACAGATAGGCGAGCGCCGTTCGGAAGGGACGGGCGATGGCCTCCGTCGTCCTCGGCCGATCGAAAGGGAGTCGGGTTCAGATCCACGAACCCGGAGTGGTGGAGAATCGGCGCTGGGCTCTTCCCTCTTCACTCGCCGTTACTGAGGGAATCCTGGTCAGTTTCTTTTCCTATGCGACTTGTGTCCCTAGCTGGGATTGACCTCTGTCCTCCAATGATGTGCCTGTTCCTCCAGGCCTTGTGTTCCCACAAGTGTTTTAACTCCGTTGCTGTTCCTGCCTGTACCTCCAGCCATTGTGTTTCTACTGGTGTTTTAACTCCATTGCTGTGCCTGCCTGTCCCTCCAGGCCTTGTGTCCCTAGCCGGGATTGACCTCTGTCCACCAATGATGTGCCTGTTCCTCCAGGCCTTGTGTTCCCACAAGTGTTTTAACTCCGTTGCTGTTCCTGCCTGTACTTGAGTGGGTCCGTTAATTTTGTTCTTTTAAACAGACTGAGCATTGACCTTCAGAGTGGGTCCGTTAATTTTCTTATTTTAAACAGACTGAGCATATTCCTTGAGTGGGTCCGTTAATTTTGTTCTTTTAAACAGACTGAGCATTCTTCTTCAAGGCCGAAGTGGAGAAGGGTTCCATGTGAACAGCAGTTCAACATGGGTCAGCCGGTCCTAACAGATAGGCGAGCGCCGTTCGGAAGGGACGGGCGATGGCCTCCGTCGTCCTCGGCCGATCGAAAGGGAGTCGGGTTCAGATCCCCGAACCCGGAGTGGCGGAGATTCGGCGCTGGGCTCTTCCCTCTTCACTCGCCGTTACTGAGGGAATCCTGGTTAGTTTCTTTCCTACGCTGCTTGTGTCCCTAGCTGGGATTGACATCTGTCCTCAAATGATGTGCCTGTTCATCCAGACCTTGTGTTCCCACGCGTATTCTTATTTCTGAGAGATTTTCCGATTCCTTTGTCATCAGCTAAAGTGCATAAGATGCGTTGATGAATAGTTTTGAAGATGACACATATGGCTTTATAGATGATACGGAAGTGGACGGGTAGCCAATGTAACTCTTTCAGAATGGGAGATATGTGGTCTCTCTTTCTTGCGCCTGTTAGTAATCGGGCTGCTGAATTTTGAACCATCTGTAGTGGTTTGGAATAGGATGAGGGCAGACCTAGCAATAGGGAACTGCAGTAGTCTAATTTCGCAAAAATGACTGCTTGGATGATCGTTCTGAAGTCTTGAGCATGGAAAAGAGGTCTTATCCTCTTCCAAACCTGGAGTTTATAGAAGCAGTCTTTGGTTGTTTTGTTGATATGTGCCTTGAAGTTTAGCCGGTTGTCTATTATCACTCCTAAGTCTGTAACTTGTGTGGTAGGTAGGTTGTTGGGAAGAGTAGTGTTGGAGATATTGTTTTCAGGAGAGATGAGTAGGATTTCTGTCTTGGATGAGTTTAAGATGAGGTGTAGGTTGTTTACTACTTGTTTGATTTTCTGGTGGCATGTTTCCCAGTAGTCAAGAGTTTTAGAGTATGTGTCTTTGATATGGATGATGATTTCAATATCATCTGCGTAAAGGAAGTACTTTAGATTGAGGTCGGTAAGAAGTTGGCAGAGAGGAAGAAGATAGATATTAAATAGGGTCGGAGATAATCAAGAACCTTGAGGGACTCCTATGACAGAGTCAAATCTTGAGGATTCCTTGTTTTGGAGTTTAACTTTGTAACCTCTGTTATCGAGAAACGTTTTGAACCAGGATCGGACGGTGCCGCTGATTCCTATGGACGAAAGCTGGTTTAGGAGGATGGCGTGGTTGACCGTGTCGAACGCTGCGGAAAGGTCTAACAAGATCAATAGGAAAGAGTTTCCTTTGTCGAGGCCCATTAAGATATAATATTATATCTTACAGTTGTGGTTTGGATCATATTCTTTAGGTCAAGACGGTTGTCTATAATTACTCCCAGGTCTCTCACATGGTTGTGGGTGAGAAGGTGTTTGTGATGGATCTGAGATGGGAGGTTTTCTTGCTTGTAGGAAATGAAGAGGAGTTTAGTTTTAGAGGCATTGAGGACCAGGTTTAGACTGTTGAGGAGATTAGTGGTGGCTTCGGCTTGTAAGCTGTTGTTCCAAAGTGCGATGGCTTTCTTAATAGATTCTGTTATGGGAATAAGAATCTGAACATCGTCTGCATAGATGTAGTGAATGAGGTTAAGACTACTTAACAGTTGGCAAAGGGGAAGGAGGAAACGGCGGGGGTAACGGCAAAGCTGCTGCCAGGGGGGGCTATAACACGCGCCGCCGGAGCGGCGGGCCACCTGCCCCCCCTGGGCCTTCCCAGCCGACACGGAGCCGGTTGCGGCGCTCCGCCGCGGAGGAAATGCGCCCTGCGGCCGTCCGGGAGGCGTTCCCCGCCCCCCCGCGAAAGGGGTGGGGGATGCGCCGAAAGCCCCCCCGGTCCCACCGAACCCGCCGCCGGGTTGAATCCTCCAGGCGGACTGCACGCACCCCACCCGTTTACCTCTTAACGGTTTCCCGCCCTTTTGAACTCGCTCTTGAAAGTTGTTTTCAACTTTCCCTTACGTACTTATTGATTTTACTGCTTTACTTAATTTTTTTTATTCCTGGACGGGGCCGGGGCCGTCCGGGAGGCGTTCCCCGCCCCCCCCGCGAAAGGGGTGGGGGATGCGCCGAAACCACCCCCGGTCCCACCGAACCCGCCGGGTTCAATCCTCCAGGTGGACTGCACGCACCTCACCCGTTTAACTCTTAACGGTTTCCCGCCCTTTTGAACTCGCTCTTGAAAGTTGTTTTCAACTTTCCCTTACGTACTTATTGATTTTACTGCTTTACTTAATTTTTTTTATTCCTGGACCGGGCCGGGGCCGTCCGGGAGGCGTTCCCCGCCCCCCCGCGAAAGGGGTGGGGGATGCGCCGAAACCACCCCCGGTCCCACCGAACCCGCCGGGTTCAATCCTCCAGGTGGACTGCACGCACCCCACCCGTTTAACTCTTAACGGTTTCCCGCCCTTTTGAACTCGCTCTTGAAAGTTGTTTTCAGCTTTCCCTTACGTACTTATTGATTTTATATATTTACTTAATTTTTTTATTCCTGGACGGGGCCGGGGCCGCGGACTGCACGCACCTCACCCGTTTAACTCTTAACGGTTTCCCGCCCTTTTGAACTCGCTCTTGAAAGTTGTTTTCAACTTTCCCTTACGTACTTATTGATTTTACTGCTTTACTTAATTTTTTTTATTCCTGGACGGGGCCGGGGCCGTCCGGGAGGCGTTCCCCGCCCCCCCCGCGAAAGGGGTGGGGGATGCGCCGAAACCACCCCCGGTCCCACCGAACCCGCCGGGTTGAATCCTCCAGGCGGACTGCACGCACCTCACCCGTTTACCTCTTAACGGTTTCCCGCCCTTTTGAACTTGCTCTTGAAAGTTGTTTTCATCTTTCCTTTACGTACTTATTGATTTTATATATTTACTTTATTTTTTTATTCCTGGACGGGGCCGGGGCCGTCCAGGAGGCGTTCCCCGCCCCCCCGCGAAAGGGGTGGGGGATGCGCCGAAACCACCCCCGGTCCCACCGAACCCGCCGCCGGGTTGAATCCTCCCGGCGGACTGCACGCACCCCACCCGTTTACCTCTTAACGGCTCTTCCCGCCTTTTGAACTTGCTCTTGAAAGTTGTTTTCAACTTTCCTTTACGTACTTATTGATTTTATATATTACTTTATTTTTTTATTCCTGGACGGGGCCCGGGGCCGTCCGGGAGGCGTTCCCCGCCCCCCCCGCGAAAGGGGTGGGGGATGCGCCGAAACCACCCCCGGTCCCACCGAACCCGCCGGGTTGAATCCTCCAGGCGGACTGCACGCACCCCACCCGTTTACCCTCTTAACGGTTTCCCGCCCTTTTGAACTCGCTCTTGAAAGTTGTTTTCAACTTTCCTTTACGTACTTATTGATTTTATATATTACTTTATTTTTTTATTCCTGGACGGGGCCGGGGCCGTCCAGGAGGCGTTCCCCGCCCCCCCGCGAAAGGGGTGGGGGATGCGCCGAAACCACCCCCGGTCCCACCGAACCCGCCGCCGGGTTGAATCCTCCAGGCGGACTGCACGCACCCCACCCGTTTACCTCTTAACGGTTTCCCGCCCTTTTGAACTTGCTCTTGAAAGTTGTTTTCAACTTTCCTTTACGTACTTATTGATTTTATATATTTACTTTATTTTTTTATTCCTGGACGGGGCCGGGGCCGTCCAGGAGGCGTTCCCCGCCCCCCCGCGAAAGGGGTGGGGGGATGCGCCGAAACCACCCCCGGTCCCACCGAACCCGCCGGGTTGAATCCTCCAGGCGGACTGCACGCACCCCACCCGTTTACCTCTTAACGGTTTCCCGCCCTTTTGAACTCGCTCTTGAAAGTTGTTTTCAACTTTCCCTTACGTACTTATTGATTTTATTTATTTATTTTATTTATTTATACCGGCATTGCATCCGCTGTAGGCTTCCCTGGTCGGTCTTGTGCATTTGAATAAACGGAGAGGAATTTGTAGGTCGATAATGGTGTGTTGGTGAATGATTTTTTATATCAAGATGATGGATTTGTAAATGACTCTGAACTGAATTGGTAACCAGTGGAGGTCTTTTAGGACTGGGGAAATGTGGCCTCCTTTCCTAGTGTTTGTTAGTAGACGGGCTGCTGCGTTTTCAACCATTTGGAGTGGTTTCGTGTATGAGGAAGGGAGTCCAAGTAATGTAGAGTTGCAGTAGTAGAAAATGAGGGCTTGGAGGATGGTTCTGAAGTGTTTGGCGTGGAAGAGTGGTCTTATCCTTTTTTAAACTTGCAGTTTATAGAAGCAGTCTTTGGTGGTTTTATTGGGGGGCCACTACCGGCCTAACACCGTCCGCCGGCTGATCCTCCATCAGAAGGACTTGGGCCCCCGAGCGGCGCTGGGGAGCCGGTCTTCTGTATGCCACATTTCCCGCGCCCGCCGGACAGGCGGGGATTCGGCGCTGGGCTCTTCCCTCTTCACTCACCGTTACTGAGGGAATCCTGGTTAGTTTATTTTCCTCCACAGCTTGTGTCCCTAGGTGGTCCCTGCGGGTCGGTACGGCAAGAGCGGTATTCAAACAGCAAGCACTGGGGTATGAAAATACAGACCCCTGTGTACTTACTTGGTAGAGGTTTTGCTAGGAGTAAGAATTTGTTGAGGATAATGTCAGTTTCTTAATAAGATCTCATGCTTTGACTGTTGAGGAGATTAGTGATGGCTTGTAAGCTGTTGTTCCAAAGTGCGATGGCTTTGTTAATAGATTCTGTTATGGGAATAAGAATCTGAACATCGTCAGCATAGATGTAGTGAATGAGGTTAAGACTAGTTAACAGTTGGCAAAGGGGAAGGAGGAAACGGCCGGGGAAACGGCGAAGCTGCTGCCGGGGGGGGGGGGGGCAATAACACGCGCCGGAGCCGGTATTTACCCTTAGATGGAGTTTACCACCCACTTTGGCCTGCATTCCCAAACAAACAGACTACGAGAAAACCCGGTCCCGGCGCGCCGGGGGCCGCTACCGGCCTAACACCGTCCGCGGGCTGAGGCTTGATGAGAAGGACTTGGGCCCCCGAGCGGCGCCAGAGAGGCGATCTTCCGTACGCCACATTTCCCGCGCCCGCCGGACGAGCGGGGATTCGGCGCTGGGCTCTTCCCTCTTCACTCGCCGTTACGGAGGGAATCCTGGTTAGTTTCTTTTCCTCCGCGGCTTGTGTCCATAGGTGGGATTGACCTCTGTCCTAGAATGATGTGCCTCTTCATCCAGGCCTAGTGTTCCTACTGGTGTTTTAAGTCCATTGCTGTGCCTGCCTGTTCATCCAGACCTTGTGTTCCCACACGTATTATTATTTCTGAGAGATCTTCCAATTCCTTTGTCATTTTCTGAAGTGCATAAGTAGGGTAGCTAAATGAGGAGAATATTGGAGGGGCGAAGTTCCATATTCAAAGCTGAGTAGCTGTACTTATCTAGTGAAAGTTTGAAGGATCAGGGAAGGCTTGTAAGAATAGCCAAGTTTGTTAATAGATTCTGTTATGGGAATAAGAATCTGAACATCGTCTGCATAGATGTAGTGAATGAGGTTAAGACAAGCTAACAGTTGCCAAAGGGGAAGGAGGAAACGCCGGGAGGGGGGGCTATAACACGCGCCGCCAGAGCAGCGGGCCACCTGCCCCCCCTGGGCCTTCCCAGCCGACCCGTTGCCGGTCGCGGCGCACCGCCGCGGAGGAAATGCGCCCTGCGGGGCCCGGGGCCGTCCGGGAGGCGTTCCCCGCCCCTCCCCCACCCCCCGCGAAAGGGGTGGGGGTGGGGGGATCCGCCGAAACCCCGGTCCGACCGAACCCGCCGGTTGAATCCCGCGGGCGGACTGCACGGACCCCACCCATTTACCCTCTTTACAATTTCACGCCCTCTTGAACTCCCTCTTCAAAGTTGTTTTCAACTTTCCCTTGCGGTACTTACTTATTTATTTTATTTAAGGTTTTTTTATACCGGCATTCATGAAATCGTTCACATGATGTCGCTTTACAGAAAACAGGGGTGCAAAGAAAACAACCTATAACATAAATACACGTGGTGAAGAGATGCAGTTACAATTAACTGGGGCTATGAACTGGGAGTGTAAGAAATAAAGAGGGATAGAGGAGGTTAATTATATACATGTGTAGAATATAAAAATATACAAGAGTACATTACAAATATGGCGTCCAATATATACAGCTTCTGAGCTGAGAATTTATTGATGGTGTGTGTTAGGTGCAGTTCGGGAAGGCTTGCCTGAAAAGCCATGTCTTGAGTCTTTTCCGAAAGGTTAGGAGGCAAGGTTCATTTCTGAGATCTGGGGGGATGGAGTTCCATAACGGTGGACCTGCTGTGGAAAGGGCTCAATCTCTAAAGGTGCTGTGATAAGTGGTTTGGAGGGTGGAACAAGGAGGCATCCTCTGTAGGCTTCCTGGTCGGGTCTTGTGCATTTGTATAAACGGAGAGGAATTTGTAGGTCGATTATGGTGTGTTGGTGAAAGATTTTGTATATCAAGGTGATGGATTTGTAAATGACTCTGAACTGAATTGGTAACCAGTGGAGGTCTTTTAGGACTGGGGAAATGTGGTCTCTTTTCCTAGTGTTTGTTAGTAGACGGGCTGCTGCGTTTTCAACCATTTGGAGTGGTTTTGTGTATGAGGAAGGGAGTCCAAGAAATGTAGAGTTGCAGTAGTCTAATTTGGAGAAAATGAGGGCTTGGAGGATCCTGGTTAGTGTCTTTTCCTCCGCGGCTTGTGTCCCTAGCTGTGATTGAACTCTGTCCTCGAATGATGTGCCTCTTCATCCAGGCCTTGTGTCCCTAGCTGGGATCGACCTCTGTGCTCGACTGCTGCGCCTCTTCATCCCGGCCTTGTGTTCCCACAAGTGTTTTAACTCCGTTGCTGTGCCCGTTCCTGCAGGCCTTGTGTTCCTCTGGGGATAGGGAAATACATACAGTAACTGAGTGTAAGCAAGTATGATTTGCATTGAATACAAGAATGTCAGTATATAAAATGACAAATAAATATAAAAATAAATGAAGTGCTATAAACTTTTTAAAAAAAGAATATAAATCCATAAAAAAAAAATTGTACTATCCGAGTATCAGTGTTCATCCATGTTCCTACTGGTGTTTTAACTCCATTGCTGTGCCTGCCTGTTCATCCAGGCCTTGTGTTCCCACAGGTGTTTTAACTCAGTGGCGGTGCCTGTTCATCCAGGCCTTGTGTTCCTCTGGGGATAGGGAAATACCTACAGTACCTGAGTGTAATCAAGTCTGACGTGCTAGAAACGTTTTCGAATAAGAATATAAATACATTAAAAAAACACATAATTACTATCCGAGTATCCGTGTTCATCCAGGCCTTGTGTTCCCACAGGTGTTTTAACTCAGTGGCGGTGCCTGTTCATCCAGGCCTTGTGTTCCTCTGGGGATAGGGAAATACCTACAGTACCTGAGTGTAATCAAGTATGACGTGCTAGAAACGTTTTCGAATAAGAATATAAATACATTAAAAAAACACATAATTACTATCCGAGTATCCGTGTTCATCCAGGCCTTGTGTTCCCACAGGTGTTTTAACTCAGTTGCTGTGCCCATTCTTCCGGGCCTTGTGTTCCCACAGGTGTTTTAACTCAGTGGCTGTGCCTGTTCATCCAGGCCTTGTGTTCCCACAAGTGTTTTAACCTGGTTGCTGTGCCTGTTCATGCAGGCCTTGTGTCCCTAGCTGGAATTGACCTCTGTCCTCGAATGATGTACCTGTTCATCCAGGCCTTGTGTTCCCACACGTATTCTTATTTGTGAGAGATCCTAGGCTCCAATTCCTTTGTCATCAGCTGAAGTGCGTAAGTACAGTCTGAATTCACTAGACGCCAACGGAATTCACTAGACGCCAACGATATTCACTGGACGCCAATGTAAACACCGGGTACACACAACTCTAGGGGGTGGACCCGTTCCAGGGAGTCCTTCCCTGAACAAGCATGAGGGTGGAGGTGGGCTTTACTGCACACCCACCTGACGGACCATGCCCATACCGCTGCCAATATTCTAGCATGCATCAGAAAGATGCTGGCGAGCTACCAGTGTTTTAACCTAGTTCCTGTGCCTGTTCATGCAGGCCTTGTGTCCCTAGCTGGGATTGACCTCTGTCCTCGAATGAAGTGCCTGTTCATCCAGGCCTTGTGTTCCTACTGCTGTTTTAACTCCATTGCTGTGCCTGCCTGTTCATCCAGACCTTGTATTCCCACACGTATTCTTATTTCTGAGAGATCCTCCAATTCCTTTGTCATCTGCTGAAGTGCGTAAGTACCGTCTGAATTCACTAGACGCCAACGGAATTCACTAGACGCCAACGATATTCACTGGATGCCAATGTAAACACCGGGTACACACAACTCTAGGGGTGGACCCTTTCCAGGGAGTACTTCCCTGCACAAAGGAAAGGGAACTCTCTCCTGGGCCAATTGATAAGAAAACCACAATTCTGCAGCCAAAAATAGGCTGGAAATCCTTCCCCCATTGACTTTAATGGGCGACATATGTACATATACCCAACTCATTAGATTTTTTTTATGTCCATATTGGCCGCAAGTGGGACCCACTTTCGGACATAAGAAATATGAACATAAAATTTTGCTCTGCACATCCCTAGAGTCCAGTATACAAAGTAGAAATCAAGGCAAGAAAGGCAGGAGACACACCAAGCTGGACCTATTGCAAGGCACTGGCAATCCTTCAGAAGCTTCCTTATATAGTCCTGGGTGAGGAAGTGGTCCCTGGGAGCCTGGAATTACTTCCTGTTGCTGCTCCTATAAGTGGGGGGGGGGGAGGAGCCAAGTGCCTGCATCAGATTGGGGCTAAGGCTGCTCCTGCGGGAGCCTTGCTGCTGGCTCTCTGCTATCTTAGCCGATGATGAGGACCACGCAGAGTGTACCGAAGAGACCCGCCTCTGCCACTGCTGGTAGGTATGGTCAGCCGTGGGGGTTGGCCCCCGCCGATCGCAACAGTACCCCCTCCTTTAAGACCCCTTCCAGGAGGCCTAGGTTTCTCCGGGTGATTGGCATGAAAATCCACAAGGAGTGTTTTGTCGAATATATTCTTCATGGGCTCCTACGAATCTTCCTCTGGGCCATACCCCTCCCAAGCTATGAGATATGCCCAATGTCTCTTATGACGGCAGACATTCAGGATCTCTCTGACTTGGTACGTCTCCTCCTACGTGGAGATTTCCTGGGGAGTGGGCGGTTTTCGTGCAGACCACGACAGTATCACTATTTTCAAAAGCGAATCATGGAAAACATTATGAATTTTAAATGATGGAGGAAGACGTAGTTGATACATGACAGGAGTGACCTGTCTCAAGATTGGAAAAGGACCCACGTAGCGAGGGTCAAGCCTCATGGAAGGCACACGTAGACGTAGGTTGCGAGTGCTAAGCCAAACCTTTTCTCCAACCTTAAGGTGAGGTGTTGGCCGCTGATGCTTGTCTGTAGTATTCTTTGTTCTCTGGGCAGCTTTGCTGATCATGGTTTCAATCTGAGTCCATAGTGCATGGAAATCCTGTGCTGTCATCTGAGCAGCTGGGGATGGCACAGATAATGGTATTGGAAGGGGAGGGAGTGGTTGTCTCCCATAGACACAAAGAAAGGGGAAGGATCCCGTAGCTGCATTGGCATGACTGTTATGGGAGAATTCTGCCCATGAGAAAAGGTTGGCCCAATTATCCTGTCTTTCATTCACAAAAGTTCTTTAAAAAGTTTTTAAGGTGTGGTTAGTTCGTTCGGTTTGTCCATTGGCCTGTGACAGGGGCTGACCAATGGCAATAGTTTTAAAGGATCAGGGTGGGTTTTTTGTTTATCGGCTCAGGTGCAGCCGATAAACAAAACTGCAATCGGGCCCAATGCAAAAAACCCCACATGTGAATCGGAACCGGAATCTGAACCGATTCCAGTTCCGATTCACATCTCTAATAGATACACCTTTCCCCATATGTCTGTTATGACATTTATATAAAAATATAAAACCTGGTGGACAAGCTTGAGTCAGGCAGTAAATATCACCATTCTTTATCCAAGTTTCAGTTACAACCAAAAAATGTGATTTGTTATGAATAATTAAATCTTTAACATGAGCATACTTAGAACTCAATGATCTTACATTTAAAAGACCACCTTGAACCAAAGAGTGAGAAAATTGAGAATTAGTCTGAGAAAGTGGAGTAAAAAATCACTTTTGTAAGCATCAAATGAATTAGGGATACAACCAGTAGCCTATGAGCATTGTCGAGCAATAACACCCATTGTCTATTATTGCAGGAATTGCAGACATAAGTACAAAGACAATAAACTTTAAAGAAAAATAATTACTAATCCAAAAAGAAAAAATAAACCCAAGAATAAAACAATCTGAAAATACTTTCATAGCTAACTAATAAGAAATCCAACCTAAAATAATACAAAAAATGTTAAAATATAGTGGTAGAGTAATATTTGAAAACCTAAATCACAAAGTAGACACAAAGAGGCACACTAAAGGGCATGACCCTTTGTCACGCCCCTTTGGCGTGCACCAAGGCCCGCACCCCTCCCACCATTCAACTAGCCCTGATTAGTGATGTCATCACAGGGGTGGAGCTAGCCCTCGACCGCAGGAAAAGCTGGAGAAGAAAGTCAGGCGGCATCTGGGTAGCGTCCTAAAGCATGGAGGAGAAAACAACCCATTAGAAGGCAAATGTTCAGGAATCAGCAACAGTCTGGCTTCACCGCGGGATGCAATGTGGTCTCTGGTTAACTCTGAGTAGATGTTAGGGGTAGCGCTGAGGCATTATTTGATTGACCTTCTGGTGTCATATCAATAGGTTCAGTATGTGGGTTATGGTTCACCACCCACTGAGTGGTTCAGAGTGGTTTTTTACTTTGCAACCTTCAAACACAAAACACAGTGAATGACTTCAACAGTAGCAAGGCCTTGCCCTGTTCAATTTTTGTTGGTAGAGGTAGGAGTTAACCACATGCTGATGGCAGACATCCACATGCTGATGGAAGATTATCATGGCCATCAGACTGTCATACACCTGATGGTATACTTTGGGGGTCTTGCTGCTACTCTGCCTTGTTGTCATAATCCAGATGCTTCACTTTGGAATATTTTTGCCATTCTAGGTGGATGCTTTGCACCTTTCATGGTGCCTTACAGTCTTCATGCCACTTCTAGTGTTGTTTTGTCCCTTTATCAGTGTCTGCATGTTTTTCTGTCATCTTTGCTGCTTTGTTCCCCTTTCATGGTCCCTTAGGATATTCATTCCATGCTTGGTACTACTCTGTCCTTCTTGTGCTGCCTTTGGGGGTTCATGTCATTTTTTTTTTTATCTGTGCCCTCTTAGGAAGCCTTGATGTGTTCTTGATACTCTTAATGCTGCTTTGCTCTTCTGATGGTGCCTTTGAGTACTCCTACTACTGATTGTACACTTTTGAGCCTTTATGATATCTTAGAATATTCATGCCATTTTTGGTGCCACTTTGCCACAGTGTTGGTACCTTTGAGTTATGTTTCCTCTTCTGATATGGTCTACCTGCAAATTTCATTAGAATTGATTTGAAACCCCTAATTTGGAATCTCGTAATAAGGTGGGAGGTTCTGGAAGCCAAATTTAGGCTCTTAGGTAGAAAGCTTAAATCCAGAACCTCCAGGGTAGCATTCTCTGAAATGCTCCCTGTTCCACGCGTAGGTCCCCAGAGGCAGGCAGAGCTCCGGAGTCTCAATGCGTGGATGAGACAATGGTGCAAGAAAGAGGGATTCAGTTTTGTAAGGAACTGGGGAACCTTTTGGGGAAGGGGGAATCTCTTCCAAAGGGATGGGCTCCACCTTAACCTGGGTGAAACCAGACTGCTGGCGCTAACCTTTAAAAAGGAGATAGAGCAGCTTTTATACTAGAACAAAGGGGAAAGCCGACAGTCGCTCAGCAACGCATGGTTCAGAGAGAGGTATCTTCAAAGGATACTAAAGATGCATTAGAATTAGGGCATCCCGACAGTGAGGTTCCAATAATAAGAAAAGTAGTCCAAGTGCCTGTAACTAAAAACTCACCTGAGCTAAAAAATTCTAACTTATCCCTATCAATTAAAAATCAGAATAAAAATACAAACCCGGGAGGTGGTGTAGCACTTTATGTCTGGGATGGCATAGAGTCCAACAGGATAAACATCCTGCATGAGACTAAATGCACAATTGAATCTTTATGGGTAGAAATCCCTTGTGTATCAGGGAAGACTATAGTGACAGGAGTATACTAACGTCCAGCTGGTCAAGATGGTGAGACAGACAGTGAAATGCTAAGAGAAATTAGGGAAGCTAACCAAATTGGTAGTGCGATAATAATGGGAGATTTGAATTACCCCAATATTGACTGGGTAAATGTATCATCAGGTCACGCTAGAGAGATAACGTTCCTGGATGAAATAAATGACATTTTTATGGAGCAATTAGTTCAGGAACCAACAAGAGAGGAAGTAATTTTAGATCTAATTCTCACTGGAGAACAGGATTTGGTGAGAGAAATAATGGTGGTGGGGCCACTTGGCAATAGTGATCATAATATGATCAAATTTGCTAAACTTTCAAAAGGGAAACTTTGATAAAATGAGAAAAATAGTTAGAAAAAAACTGAAAGGAGCAGCTACAAAGGTAAAAAGTGTGCAAGGTCATTGTTAAAAAATACCATCCTAGAAGCACAGTCCAGATGTATTCCACACATTAAGAAAGATGGAAAGAAGGCAAAACGATTACCGGCATGGTTAAAAGGGGAGGTGAAAGAAGCTATTGTAGCCAAAAGATCTTCGTTCAAAAATTGGAAGAAGGATCCAACAGAAGAAAATAGGATAATGCATAAGCTTTGCCAAATTAAATGTAAGACATTGATAGGCTAAGAGAAAATTTGAAAAGAAGTTGGCCGTAGAAGCAAAAATTCACAGTAAAAACTTTAAAAAATATATCTGAAGCAGAAAGCCTGTGAGGGAGTCAGTTGGATCGTTAGATGATCGAGGGATTAAAGGGCACTTAAAGAAGATAAGGCCATCACGGAAAGATTAAATTATTTCTTTGCTTCAGTGTTTACTGAAGAGAATGTTGGGGAGATCCCCGTACCGGAGAAGCTTTTCATGGGTAATGATTTAGATGGACTGAACCAAATCACAGTGAACCTAAAAGATACGGTAGGTTTGATTGACAAACTGAAGAGTAGTAAATCACCTGGACTGGATGGTATACACCCCAGAGTTCTGAAGGAACTAAAAAATGAAATTTCTGACCTATTAGTAAAAATTTGTAACCTATCATTAAAATCATCCATTGTACCTGAAGACTGGAGGATAGCTAATGTAACCCCAATATTTAAAAAGGGCTCCATGGGCAATCCGGGAAACTACAGACCGGTTAGCCTGACTTCAGTTCCAGAAAAAATAGTGGAAAGTGTTCTAAATATCAAAATCACAGAACATAGAGAAAGACATGTTTTGGAACCAAGATGGCCACCGCTTGAGTAGCAACGATAGGAGCTCTCTCTGCCTTTGCCTGAAATAATCAGTTATCTGGATTACTTTTTGGAATTTTACCTTTGCTTAGTAAAATGCCACATACTGGGGTAGATCTTTAAAAAATACGCGATCGCATACTTTTGTTCGGGCACCAGGCACGAACAAAAGTACGCTGGATTTTATAAGATACGTGCGCAGCCGCGCGTATCTTATAAAATCTGGGGTCGGCGCGCGCAAGGGGGTGCACATTTGTGCAACCTGCGTGCGCCGAGCCCAGTGCGCGCTGCCTGTTCCCTCCGAGGCCGCTCTGATTTCGGTGCGGCCTCGGAGGGAACTTTCCTTCGCCCTCCCCCCACCTTCCCCTCCCTTCCCCTACCTAACCCCCCCCCCCCCCCGGCCCTATCTCAACCCCCCTACCTTTGTCAGCAAAGTTACGCCTGCTGAAGGATTTACGCGCGCAGGCCTTTTAAAATCCGCCCCACTAAGCGTAAAGCTCGTCTGAAGGAAGTTCTTGCTACAAAGGAAGAAGGTTCCCAGCAAGTAAAAATCAAGAGCTTCTTCAATCTTACCCCGAGGATGCCGGGAGCGAGGGCTGCTGGGGGAGAAATCCAGGAGCTCAGATTGATCTCCATGGCCAAAGAGATTTTGCTCAGCCCAGGGGCACCCGAGACGCCGCTGCCGCCGCCACAAGTCCAAACAGGAGAAAGAGGAGAGGAAATATTGCGCGCTCTAGAGGAGAGGAGTAGAGAGAAACTCCCCCCCCCGAGTTGGATGGAGACAGCGGAGAATCAACGCCTGGAGGAGGTGGAGGAGCCCTGGAAGGAGTGGCCACCTCCACACCTAAACCCCAGGGGGCTATACCGGAACAGAACACTGAGGATAAAACACTTCAAGACCTGGTCATTTTTCACTCAAACAATGTATTTTCCTTACAAAAACCTCCCGTAGTAACTCTAGATACATTGTGGAAAGTGATGGTATCAATTCAGTCTGCTATCACTAAATTAACGCAGGCTTTTCTAGATCTGAATAAAAGGGGACTAAATACTGAAAAAATGATGAATGTATATCAAAATAAAATTGAGAGATTGGAGGAGAAAGTTACCTCAATGGAAACTATTCAAGAAACTTTAATAAAAGCCGAGGGAAATGTAGAGAGAAAATTCATTGAGATATCCAAACTTATGAATAGTGAATTTTCCTGTTGTGAAAAGGCTGTCCCCGATTGAAATGCTAAGGGGTGGATTTTAAAAGCCCTGTGCGCGTAAATCCTTCCGGATTTACACGCACAGGGCCCTCGCGCGCCGGCGGCCTATTTTGCATAGGCCGCCGGCGCACGCAGAGCCCCGGGACGCGCATAAGTCCCGGGGCTTTTGAAAGGGGCGGGAGGGGGCGTGTCCGGGGGGTGTTTCCGAAACGACGTGGCATTTCGGGGGCGGGCCCGGGGGCGTGGCGCCGGCCCGGGGCGTGGTCGAGGCCTCCGGACCAGCCGGGACCGGAGGACGGAGCGGGGCTGCCGGCGTGCGCAAAGTTACGCCTGCTTTCAGCAGGCGTAACTTTGCCGACAAAGGTAGGGGGGGGTGTTAGATAGGGCCGGGGGGGGGGGGGGGAAGGGCGAAGGAAAGTTCCCTCTGAGGCCGCGCGCAGGTTGCACAAATGTGCACCCCCTTGCACGCGCCGACCCCGGATTTTATAAGATACGCGCGGCTACGCGTGTATCTTATAAAATCCAGCGTACTTTTTAAAGATCTACCCCTAAGAGAATACATGCAAGAATGCTTAAAAATTCTCAAGGCGTGAATTCCTGTTATTTCTAAAGCATTCTTTGTTTCAAAGAAGGAAGTGCCATCTATGGGAGTAGAGGAAAAGCAAGAAAATAGATATTTGAATGCCTCAGAATTGATTGAGATGTCTATATAGACTGAGATTAAGACCAGGGGCACATTATTGGCTACCTTTTCATTTGAGCAGGACAGAAATCTTATCCTGAAGTGTTTCTTTAGGAATAGAACTGTTAAATACCACGGGCAAAATGTTTGGATATACCCTGATATCGTTCGCTTCACTCGGGAGCGAAGAAGAACATTTTTGCTGATGAGGCCTGAAGTATTAAGTCGTGGTGCCAGTATGGTCCTGAAGTATCCCTTTAAATGCTGCTTAAAATTTAAAGAGAACAAATATATTTTTTATGAAACTGATCAATTAAGGGGATTCTTAGATGGAAAAGGATGAAGTGTTATAAAGTTTGGGGTAATGCATCTTATGGTGGTATTTTCCTTCTTTTTGATTATATGTATTTGAGCTGCTTTTATTTCCTTATTATCTTGGTCCCAATATTGCCTGTAAGCTTTAGAGATCTATGTCTAAAGTTTATACTTATTTAATACTGTGAAAATTTGCTTTTGAAATATATTGTTAGATCTCTTATACCTTGATATATGATGTAATATATCTGAAACTGCATAAATAAAAAATTAAAAAAAAAAAGAAAGACATGCTTTAATGGAACAAAGTCAGCATGGCTTTCCCCAAGGCAAGTCTTGCCTCACAAATCTGCTTCACTTTTTTGAAGGAGTTAATAAACATGTGGATAAAGGTGAACTGATAGATGTAGTGTACTTGGATTTTCAGAAGGCATTTGACAAAGTTCCTCATAAGAGGCTTCTAGGAAAAGTAAAAAGTCATGGAATAGGTGGCGATGTCCTTTTGTGGATGGCAAACTGGCTAAACAGTTCTCTGATCAGCTCATTTTTCGCACCTCCAACAGACCAATTAGAAATATTCACCAAGCGAAATTAGCTGTCCATCCACTAAAACACATCAAACACGTTTCCACCATAGACCGATCATTCTCCATAGCGGGTATCAAAATCTGGAACAACATGCCGTTGGACCTGCGTCTTGAATCCTGTCACAAAACCTTCAAACAAAACCTTAAAACATGGTTGTTTGAACACGCATTCACGCTATGAATCTCATCTAACCTAAAAATTCAGCTATCCCTTATTATTCCTCACTGGCTCCAAGTTCTTTTCCTCGCATTTTGTATTTACATTCTGCTATTCCATACCCCCCCACTGTTACTCAGTTTAGGCTATTGTATGCAATGTGACATTGGTCTCGCTGCTGACAGTTAATTTGCTCCTGCGAATACATGGTTATTTATATTTTATTGTTTGATATTTAATGATGTATGCATATTATCTTTAAAACCCTTGTTTCTGTAAAGCCTGTTGCTGTCAAATGTTTTACTGTTTTTTAAACTGTTACATGTAAAGCCTGTTGCTAATTTATTGTTTCACTGTAAACCGAGGTGATGTATGTCTATACGTACCGCGGTATAAAAGAATCTATAAATAAATAAATAAATAAATAAAAGACAGGAAACAGAGAGTAGGATTAAATGGACAGTTTTCTCAGTGGAAAGAAGTGGAATGCCTCAGGGATCTGTATTGGGACCCTTACTTTTCAATATATTTATAAATAATCTGGAAAGAAATACGACGAGTGAGGTAATTAAATTTGCAGATGATACAAAATTGTTCAGAGTAGTTAAATCACAAGCAGTTTATGATAAATTGCAGGAAGACCTTATGAGACTGGAAAATTGGGCATCGAAATGTCAGATGAAATTTAATGTGGATAAGTGCAAGATGATGCATATAGGGAAAAATAACCCATGCTATAGTTACACAATGTTAGGTTCCATATTAGGTGCTACCACCTAAGAAAGAGATCTAGGCGTCATAGTGGATAACACATTGAAATCGTCGGTTCAGTGTGCTGTGGCAGTCAAAAAAGCAAACAGAATGTTGGGAATTATTAGAAAGTGAATGGTGAATAGAACGGAAAATGTCATAATGCCTCTGTATTGCTCCATGAATACTGTGTACAATTCTGGTCACCGCATCTCAAAAAAGATATAGTTGTAATAGAGAAGGTACAGAGAAGGGCGACCAAAATGATAAGGGGAATGGAACAGCTCCCCTATGAGGAAGATTAAAGAGGTAAGGACTTTTCAGCTTGGAGATGAGACCGCTGAGGGGGGATATGATAGAGGTGTTTAAAATCATGAGAGGTCTAGAATGGGTAGATGTGAATCAGTTATTTACTCTTTCGGATAGTAGAAAGATTAGGGGGCACTCCCTGAAGTTAGCATGTGGCACATTTAAAACTAATCAGAAAAAGTTCTTTTTCACTCAACGCACAATTAAACTCTGGAATTTGTTGCCAGAGGATGTGGTTAGTGCATTACGTGTCGCTGTGTTTAAAAAAGGATTGGATAAGTTCTTGGAGGAGAAGTCCATTATCTGCTATTAATTAGAGAATAGCCACTGCCATTAGCAATAGTAACATGGAATAGACTTAGTTTTTGGGTACTTGCCAGGTTCTTATGGCCTGGATTGGCCACTGTTGGAAACAGGATGCTGGGCTTGATGGGCCCTTGGTCTGACCTAGTATGGCATTTTCTTTTGTTCTTATGCATTGTTTCCTTCATTTATTTATTTAAAAATTAAATTTAATGGGAAACAAAAATACAAATAAAAGGAAGAAACACATTTGTTTTCTTTGTTTTAAACTAATGAAACAAATTAACCCATGAAATGAATAAAGAAAACCAAAAATGTTGCCTCTGCATATGCCTATTATCCATTTTGACATAGGAAACACTCTCCTCATTGGTAAGCACCAGGACCAATATCACCCTCTCCCATTTAGGTTCCATTACCAATTGAAGGAATTGATTATTTACCCTGTTGGACTTTTTTTTATTGCCAATATTTTACAAGTATCTAGGTGTTAGATATCTTTGTGTTAAATTAGGATAAGTTTGTGCCACAACCTAGTGAGGTCACTACAAATCTACTTATTTTATTTCAAGTATTTTTCTTTCCATTATTTCAAAAAATTTGTTCTAAGCAGAGAACAAATGAGCAACATAGAATCATTAAGCAAACACGGACAAAAACAGAGAAGAGAAAGCATCATAAAAATAATTAAAAAACAAAAACAAAACACAGCCCGTCTACTAACAAACTCCAGGAAAAGAGACCACATCTCCCCGGTCCTAAAAGACCTCCACTGGCTACCAATTCATTTCAGAGTCATTTACAAAGCCATCACCTTGATATACAAAATCATTCACCAACATACCATAATCGACCTACAAATTCCTCTTCGCTTACACAAATCCACAAGACCGACCAGAGAAGCCTACAGAGGATGCCTCCTTGTTCCATCCACCAAAACCACTAATCACAGCACCTTAAGAGACCGAGCACTTTCCACAGCTGGCCCACCGTTATGGAACACCATCCCCCCAGATCTCAGAAATGAGCCATGCCTCCTAACCTTTAGGAAAAGACTCAAGACATGGCTGTTTAAGCAAGCTTTCCCGAACCCCACCTAACACGCACCACCAATAAATTCTCTACACAGAAGCTGTATATTGTGGACTCCATATATATATTGTACTCTTGTATTTAATTAACCTATCTCTTTTTATTTCCTCCTATCCAAGTTCATCAGCCCTGTTAATTGTAACTGCATCTCTTCATCACGTTTATTTATGTTCTTGGTTGTATTCTTCACACCCCTGTTTTTTATGTAAACCGACATGATGTGAAGGAGTTCATGAATGCCGGTATAGAAAAACCTTAAATAAATAAATAAATAAATAAATAAACAAAAAGCACCTGAATCTATAAACATTCAACTTCACCTAACAATTTCATTACTCAATAAAACTACTAAAAGGTGTTAACTGAGAACAATAAACATTATATTTCATTACAAAATAGTAGAATTTTGATGTCTTTCCTGAACAAAAAGTAATCTCACCAATCAACATTGGAAATTCGTTCCATAAGACAGGAACAACTATTGTAAAAAGTGTGAATGCAGGTTTCTTGTAAGTGAGCAGTTTTAAAAGCAAGAAAAGCCAACTGTGCATTTCTAGCAGTACTCTCTCCCCTTTAATGTCTCTGAAGACTAGAACAAGCACTTTAAACTTTACTCTTAGGGCAAAAGGGAACCAATCTCAGCTTGGAAATGATTTGATCTCTAATGCCACAGCCAGAGGTTAATTGGATATTTAAATTGTTGGATATTTAAATGGATATTTAAATTGTTCACATTAGTTCATTATCTGTAAAGCCTGTTGCTAATGTTATTGTTTTTTGTAAACCGAGGTGATGTTATTTACGTGCCGCGGTATAGAAAAAAATAAATCTCTAAATAAATAAATAAATAAATAAATAAATTGGGCAGTGGAATTCTGAAGGAGTTTAGCAGATAATGAGGAAGACCCAGGTAGAATGAATTACCGATATGATGTTCCTAACGAATGTCGGTCTATAAAAATGTTAAAATAAATAAATAAATAAATACTACTCAACGCAAAGATTTGTAATACAGATTGAAAGTCATTTGGACTCAGGATATATATTAGATATCTCATAGATCTAAGCTTAAAAACGATGGTTTAAACCTCAGCTTTGACTTGGTTCTTAAGGGTAAGCATGGTGAAATGCAAAATCCCTAGGCCATGTACTTCGGGCAGAAGAGGACAGACATGATCAGCAATCTTTGTACAGATTTCTAGGGCTTTTTTAAATCGCATTTCTGACAACATGAACAATTCCTTAGACTTTCTGTACTATTAGGCCCCGAAGTGATTTTAGAAAGATCACACAAAGAATTAGTGAAAAAGTAGGATTTGTATTCACAGGTCTCAGGAACTGTTTTAGTTCTTATTCTGCTGCTCTAGCTGGGTGGCGCCATCTCTTTCCTAAAGCCACCAACAGAATCATATTACTTACTGTATACGCTGTTGAATTGCAGCTCAGTTTATTGCCAGTTTGATATGCTATGGCTATTTTTACATCAGTTACATAAAGTTTAATGTTCACATTATTCCACTCTAATGCTTGTGTGAAATGGTTATCTTTTTCTGATCTATAACTTTTGTTACTAGTCATTAATATTATTTTAATGTTAATTTCATGTTGTTTTTTTTTACTCTTGGAAGTATAGCAAACAAAACTAGATCTAATTAGATTTGATCATTCTCTATACACGGCCTCCATGCCTTTTATAGTTTTTTTAATGACTTAATGAAACATTGTACGTTATACATTGAATGGTCTTCTTAGACCTGTATTATTAAATATCCTCTTCAGCATATATATTGAAGCACAAGTCCTCTTGCAGTTTTATCTGATAATAATGCTTAAAAGCACTAAAACTTGTCTAAGGACATTTTGCTTAGTGTATACATCAAGCTGTTTTTGGTTTGCTAAGAAAACTCAATTAAATCATCTACTCTCTCTCTCTCTACAACCGTAGTCATAAAATCCCCTGCAATCTAGTTTTGGATAGTGCTAGGTCTTCAAATCATACTGAAAATGTAGAAATGTGGGAGTATTTCTCAAAAGTTTATTTTCAACTACAAGCATGTATTTCAATTTTAAAATTACATGAAAAATGTACTGTCTTTCCATGGTCAGAAAGTTATCCAGAATTCATGACTAAAATGAAAATAGTAGTAATAAATAATAATAATAATAATAACAACTCTGCTTTGTATTACTAGTTTCTTTTTCATTCTGTTTGAATCTAGGGTTGCCAACTAGCCCCAGATTTTCAGGACATGTTGATCTAGTCCTGATTTTACTCTCCTGCATGGAAGTACATATAGTCTTTCTTTTCTTAAGGAATGCAGTAGGGAAATCAGTGTTGTGCTGGAGGTGGATTCTTGGGCTGAGGTGGAGTTGACACAATCCGCAGGCAAGGGCCTATGGGTCCCCACTATCAGCAGGTGGAGTGGGCTGAAGCTAGAGGCCACTGGAGCTTCACCTATACCAGCCCACGTTCCCCTTGGGTTGAGCCTTTGGGTTCCAGGGCCAGCAGAACTTAGGTGGGCCTCGAGATTGGATGTCAAAGGCAGGTAGTTCAGCCCAGAGACAGCAGGCAGCAGGTGGCATATTTCTATCCTGGACTGGTCCCAGTACAGGAACCCAAGCACCAAGGAACGAGGATTGACTGAAGGTGCTTGGGAAAAGAAAGGCCGGAGCCTTTGGAGTCTTCGTCCAGAGGATAAGGACAGAGGCATCACTGTCGAACTTGAATGAGAGCTGGTGCAATTGGAAGGTGCAGCAAGCAACGTAGAACTCTGGACCCAAAGGAGTCTATAGCATGCTCATCCATAGCAATGGTCAGGGCACGGAGAAGGCAGGCATGGTCAGGTGTAGCAATGGTCAGGGCACGGAGAAGGCAGGCATGGTCAGGTGTAGCAATGGTCAAGGCACAGAGAAGGCAGGCATGGTCAGGCGTAGCTATGGTCAAGGCACGGAGAAGGCAGGCATGGTCAGAGGTAGCAGTGGACAAGGCACGGAGAAGGCAGGCATGGTCAGGTGTAGCAGAGGTCAGGCTTGGAGAAGACAGGCAAGGTCGGACATAGCAGAGGTCAGGCTTGGAGAAGGTAGGCAAGGTCGGACATAGCAGAGGTCAGGTTCGGAGAAGGCAGGCAAGGTTGGACATAGCAGAGATCAGCACCAGGAGGTCAATCAAAGGACAGATGAGACAAACGAGGAATCAGGAACTTGGAGACAAACTAGAAAATGGATCAAGGAAGCATGGAGGCAACGAGTACTCAGAACCAAACAGTGAACCGAGGACACCTGTTGCAAAGGCAACCCTTCATTGCAAGGCCTGAGCATTTATACGCTGAAGGATCTGATGTCAGCATCCAAGTCCACGGCCAGGTTCCCACTGCTGGCCCTTTAACAAGGTTTACTGATGTGTGCGTGCGCTCCTAAGGAGGGGCGCGGTGCTGCTGGCGGCGTCTCTCCGCAGAACCCACGGAGAGGCCCGATGGATGGAGACATCCTGGCTGGAAGTCCCGGGAAGTGGATCATGGCCGGAGGTGCTGGCAGGAGCTTGAGGTCGGAGCCAGCGGCCCACTGCCGCAAGCGACAGGGAGCTGGAGCCTGGGAGTTGCTTAAAAAGGTGAGAGGGCCACACCGCGGGGCTGCCGCAGGCGGTGAGTGTAACAATCAGAATAAATCCAAGCATTCAATAGGGTAAAACCGGGACTGGATTAACTGTCCTGAAAATCTGGAGCCAGTTGACAACCCTATTTGAATCATTCCATAGAACTATCAAGAATCCCAGGCTACATTGTACACTATTATTGAAAACGAGCAAATGTTTGTCTATTAAATTCCTGATATGAAGAATTTGTTTTTAAAGAATGAGGGCAGGAAATTAAAAGATTTAAAATGCAAATGTTATCTATAACAATAATAAATTACATGTACCAGGAAAAATGCTTAAATTCTGATTTATAATCTAGGTTCAAAGTTAGCTCTCAGTAGTTGCCTCCAAATAAAACTGCTAGGAATAAGTATAGAAATAAAGGTTAACAAGTAAAAAGACAAAAAACAATTTTGGACTAACAATACATTTCTTGAGCTACTACTCTCTTCTTCAGGTCAGAATTCAAACGAGCAAAAGATGACAAATTACCATTTTGCTTATTTGAATTCTAACCTGAAGACGAGAGTATTCTTAAAAGCTAGTCAAGAAATATATTCTTAGTCCAATAACAGATATCACCTTATGTATATTATTTTGCATTATTTTTATTTGTTAAGCTTTATTTCTGTGCATTCAAGTGGACTAACATGGCGACCATACTACTTTATCCAGGAGTAAGTATGATTATATCACTAACATTTTATGCAGCCTTCATTGGCTGCCTGTAAGCTCGATCCAAATTCAAGATCTTCAAGTGCCTGCACAGGCATATCCCAAAATAACTGGCAGAATGCCTACATAAGCATTACCCTGTAAAAGTCTTAAGATCCTCACAGCAAAACCTTCAGGCCACCCAATCCTTATCTGAGATACAATTATATGTGAAAGCTATTAATCATTTTTTATTGTAATGTTTTGTTGCCCCTAGTAAAGGCTGGCAATTAAATATGAACAAACTGGAAATGAAAATGAAATGGGTCTTGTAAGCCTCGGGCTCTCAATGAAAAGATTTCTTCACAATTTTTGAACATTTTATAACCACTGAATGAGATTCATTGCTGGAAATGTGGGCCTGCACTAGTGGATAAATATCAGGGGCCCAATATTCAAAGCACATTCAGTGCAATTTAGCTGGATAAGCAGGACTTATGCGGCTAAGCAGCAGCCACTAAATATGTATCTGTGTTCAGCGGCCACCACTTAGCCATATAAGGGGGTCATTTACCAGACGGAGCGCACGTGATAAGGGACGTTTCACACGCGAAAAGTTCCTTATCGCGTGCGATACCAAGATGGTGGCAGAGTCGGCCCCGGAAGAGGAGGAGTCGGGGCATCACAGGGGCCGACACCGCAGACGATGAAAAGGTAAGGGCCTTTTCACGTCCTACTTCGCGCCGAATAGCTACACCTTCTATGGTGGTGCTATTGGGCGTGAAACTGGCAGCGGTCGCACCGTGGCGGTGCAATCGCTGCCGGCTAGCACAGGACTGCCCCCCATTTCGGCCCCCACCCCTCATTACCTAAAGTATCGCAGGCCTGTGATACTTTAGAAAATGAGGCCCTAAGTCCCTTACACGTGTGACCCCCCCTTGGTCCAGATTATCAATTACCCCTATGCTTGGGGTGGGAAGTACCACATGAAAAATTATATTTATTAAAATGATTTATATTCAGGTTTGTAGCTTGAGTGAGGAATGAGACAGGGTCCCAGTCACCCCGATACCACAATTCTGACACCTTCCCAAACAACCTCTCACTTATGGTACCACAGACCAGATAAAATCATCACACCAGAATAAAACAGTAATTAACATTTTTACTAGTATTGTCTAAGCAAACAGTAAATCCAACCAGAACATTAAATGGAAAAAGTACAGTAATGAAGTATAATATAAATTTGCAGTTTTCGTATTTTAAATCAATCAATGCAAAATTAACATTGGGTATGACTGTTAGCCAGAGCAACCAACATACTCATATGGATAGTAAAAAAATTAAGGAACACTAATAGAGAAAGGTTGTGGAAAAAGAAGTGAAGTATACAACTTTCAGAAATTATCTTTATCCCTGAGTACTCAAAAAGGGGGAGGGAACAGGTCCACTTCAATGCCATCCTGTCCCAAACACAAAATTATATGAAAAGAAAACAATCAAATAAATTAAGGAGACCCTCTTGATGATGGAGCTGGCTAGAAGGCAAATCAAATAGATGAGCACTGCAGTGTGCGGAAGGTATCTCTCTCCTGGGAAGCTTCCTCATATGATTTACTTTGTACTAAACAGAAAGCGGGCTTGGTTTCAGTCTCTTATAGAAAGATCATAGTCCATCAGCTTCTCTTTCCCTGTCCTGTTTCATATGGCTGTGGCAAGGGTTTATGCTTGACTTTGGCTGAAAAGCTGAAGTAGTAAATCACCTGGACCGGATGGTATACACCCCAGAGTTCTGAAGGAACTAAAAAATGAAATTTCAGACCTATTAGTAAAAATTTGTAACTTATCATTAAAATCATCCATTGTACCTGAAGACTGGAGGATAGCAAATGTAACCCCAATATTTAAAAAGGGCTCCAGGGGCGATCCGGGAAACTACAGACCGGTTAGCCTGACTTCAGTGCCAGGAAAAATAGTGGAAAGTGTTCTAAACATCAAAATCACAGAACATATAGAAAGACATGGTTTAAGGGAACAAAGTCAGCATGGCTTTACCCAGGGCAAGTCTTGCCTCACAAATCTGCTTCACTTTTTTGAAGGAGTTAATAAACATGTGGATAAAGGTGAACCGGTAGATATAGTATACTTTGATTTTCAGAAGGCGTTTGACAAAGTTCCTCATGAGAGGCTTCTAGGAAAAGTAAAAAGTCATGGGATAGGTGGCGATGTCCTTTCGTGGATTGCAAACTGGCTAAAAGACAGGAAACAGAGAGTAGGATTGAATGGGCAATTTTCTCAGTGGAAGGGAGTGGACAGTGGAGTGCCTCAGGGATCTGTATTGGGACCCTTACTGTTCAATATATTTATAAATGATCTGGAAAGAAATACGACGAGTGAGATAATCAAATTTGCAGATGACACAAAATTGTTCAGAGTAGTTAAATCACAAGCAGATTGTGATAAATTGCAGGAAGACCTTGTGAGACTGGAAAATTGGGCATCCAAATGGCAGATGAAATTTAATGTGGATAAGTGCAAGGTGATGCATATAGGGAAAAATAACCCATGCTATAATTACACAATGTTAGGTTCCATATTAGGTGCTACAACCCAAGAAAGAGATCTAGGTGTCATAGTGGACAACACATTGAAATCGTCGGTGCAGTGTGCTGTGGCAGGCAAAAAAGCAAACAGAATGTTGGGAATTATTAGAAAAGGAATGATGAATAAAACGGAAAATGTCATAATGCCTCTGTATCGCTCCATGGTGAGACCGCACCTTGAATACTGTTTACAATTCTGGTCGCCGCATCTCAAAAAAGATATAATTGCGATGGAGAAGGTACAGAGAAGGGCTACCAAAATGATAAAGGGAATGGAACAACTCCCCTATGAGGAAAGACTAAAGAGGTTAGGACTTTTCAGCTTGGAGAAGAGACGACTGAGGGGGGATATGATAGAGGTGTTTAAAATCATGAGAGGTCTAGAACGGGTAGATGTGAATCGGTTATTTACTCTTTCGGATAGTAGAAAGACTAGGGGACACTCCATGAAGTTAGCATGGGGCACATTTAAAACTAATTCGGAGAAAGTTCTTTTTTACTCAACGCACAATTAAACTCTGGAATTTGTTGCCAGAGGATGTGGTTGGTGCAGTTAGTATAGCTGTGTTTAAAAAAGGATTGGATAAGTTCTTGGAGGAGAAGTCCATTACCTGCTATTAAGTTCACTTAGAGAATAGCCACTGCCATTAGCAATGGTAACATGGAATAGACTTCGTTTTTGGGTACTTGCCAGGTTCTTATGGCCTGGATTGGCCACTGTTGGAAACAGGATGCTGGGCTTGATGGACCCTTGGTCTGACCCAGTATGGCATTTTCTTATGTTCTTATTAGGGATGTGAATCGTTTTTTGACGATTTAAAAAAATCATCAGATATTTTTTAAATCGTCAAAAATCATCAGAGTCGCGATACAATAGAAATTCCCCCAATTTATCGTGAAAAATTGTAAATCGGAGGAGGGCGGGAAAACCGGCACACCAAAACAATCCCTAAACCCACCCTGACCCTTTAAAACAAATCCCCCACCCTCCCGAACCCCCCCAAAATGTTTTAAATTACCTGGTGGTCCAGTGGGGAGGTCCCAGCGCGATCTCCCGCTCTCGGGCCATTGGCGCCATTTTGGCTGCCACTAATATAAATGGCGCCGATGGCCCGATAAAAAAAAAACCCACCGACCCTTTAAAATGACCCCCTTGACCCCCCCCAAAAAACCTTTTAAAATTACCTGGTGGTCCAGCAGGGGCGCGATCTCTCGCTCTTGGGCCATCGGCTGCGACCCCCCAAGCTGGCCAAAATCCCTGGGGGTCCAGCGGGGGTCCGGGAGCGACCTCCTGCACTCGGGCTGTATTGCCAGTATTCAAAATGGCGCCGGCGCTACCTTTGCCCTGTCACAGGGTAAGGGCAAAGAGCCATCGGCGCCATTTTTATTAACGCAGCCGATGGCCTGAGAGCGGGAGATCGCTCCCCGCGCTCCCGCTGGACCACCAGGTAATTTTAAAACCTTTTTTGGGGGTTCAGGAGGGTGTTTTGATTATCGGATCGGGCGCAGCCGATAATCAGAACTCAAATCGGGCTGGGCGATAAAAATTTTAAGATTTGGATCGGAACCGGAACCGATCAGATTCCAGTTCCGATTCACATCTCTAGTTAAGATGAGATACTGAATTTGTGACAAAAGGCAAGGAAATAAACCTTCTCCCTCCTCTGCTAAGATAGTCTCTGAGCAAAGTTTAAATTACTTAACTCAGTCTCTAAGGAGGATGAGCCAGCCATGTGCTCCTGGGCCTGGATATCTCTGGAAAGGAAGTCTTTCAGTCTCTCAACTCTTGGCTCCTCTGTCCCTTGTTGGGGTTTTACATGTAGCTTGTCTGTCTCTCTATTTATTCAGAGTGTAGACTTCTGTCTCTCCCTTTTGATAATTAGTTCTTCAGAAGAAGAACTGATTGCACAACTGCCAGATACATCTTTTCTTCCTGGCTCCTGGCTCCAACTCCAGGCCATCCCTGGAGTTGGAGCCAGGAGCCTCACACACAGACAGAGTCATCCAAATGGCATCTTTTCTTCCATAAATGGTCTACCAGTATTCCTTTGGCTTCCTTCTCTGCTGGTTATGTAATGCTGTTTTCTGGGCAGGCTAAACAGTACAGCCCTTTCTCCAACTTGCTAACACTATGAGTGTTGGATGATGGTTCTGGCAGAACATTTGTCCTTCCAAGAAGAGCGCACAATTGTGTTTTTGATGTATTTTTATATACCTTCACCTTGCCTGTGGCAGCTTGCAGCCACTGCAGGGTTGAAAACCCCCTTTTGACTGGTCCAGTACATATCCTCCAGATCCAGATGCAGCTCAGTCCACATTTTAAGGCCTCAACACAAAATAAGCTTTTGGGGCAAGAACCTGATTTATAGTAGCTTGCTACATACTGCTAAATGTTACAAGCACAAAAAGGTTATTCACTCATCTAGATATGTAACTTTCAATTGTTTCCTTGAGGTCTTTAACTGTAATAGATTTATTCCACTTCAGACTTAGAGCAGGGCATTAAGTCCAGTACATTAAACCTTTGCCTACATATCTGCTATGATTTCCTGTGGCAGGCAAATGTATTTTTTATTTTCATTTTTTGCCATGGAAAATAATTGGTATCAACTTATGCCATCCTCTTTCCTTTTACTCTATCTGATTTTGTTGCAATTAAATTGGGAAAAAGTGTCAACAAAGCATTGGGAAAAAGTGTCAACAAAGCAGAGGGAATATACCCTGTTTTGGAACCATGTCTTACTGATTGCAAGGAGACAATATTATGGTCACTGCAGCACATAATTTTGGAAAAGCAACTTTGACAGTTTTAATCTACCTAGCTGTCAAGATTGATGGAGTTTGGAAGCTGTCAAGATTGATGGAGTTTGGAACCCACAGCCCCGGTACTTGCAGGCTATCAACTGGACATAGGACTGTAGAGGCTGTTAGTGTTTTGTGGGAGTCCTAACAGTTTTATCTTGTATTCCTGGGAGGGCTATACATACACCTCTGTAGCATTCTGACTGGACCAGCAATAGGTGTGCTCCAAATTGACATCATCATATAAAGCATAACCAGCAGGCACAGAATTGCTGCTACAACAGCTTTCTTGGCTTCTAGCCATTCAGTTTTTGATCCTGAAATTGTTCCAGTATTCCTGCCTTGTAGTTATGCTCCTGTCTTATGAAGGTGTTCCTATCTTCTCATACTTCACATACTTCTTATTTTCCATGGCTTTTATGATTTTATGATTCTATGATGTGAACCGTTGTGATGTTTCTTGCAAATGACGGTATACAAAATTTTTAAATAAATAAATAAATACAGTTCCAGTGTCCTGCTTTGTACTGAGTTCCTATGTTTCTGGCTCCTGTTCAACCCCTGGACTCTACTCCCATACCCTGGCCTTGCCTTTTCAGGGAGGCCTCCTCTTGTTGAGGCCTGATATCCCTGACAGTTTGGACCAGCCCAACCCAAAGGCAAGGTTGCCCAGCTATTTTTTTTTCTATCTGTGAACCATATCACTGTTGCTACAAAAGATTAATTATTTATAAATATTTATTGTGAGTTATTTTCCTATATCTGTGTCTTTCTATAAGAGAAAGATCATGACAAACTTAGGAATGAAGTGACTGCTTGACTGGGCCTTTAGGTTATGATCATTACCTATTAAAGAATGAGGAGCAGATGAACATGGTCATGCATGACTCCATGCTAATGATTGAATTTACAAAATGGGCTCTTGGTACATAGTATGAGGCTGTGCCTGCAGCAGTTTCCAAGAATCCACTTCAGGCTACACCTGCTCTTGCACTGACTCATCTCCAAGCCATGCCAACAAATTCAAGGATTCCATACCAGTGTAATCCTGGGCAGAAGTCCTCACCAAGGAGTCCAAGGATCAACTTCAGTTCCAAGAGCTTAAGATGTCTAAACATCCTATATCTTTCATAAGCCCACTACTTTACAGGATGACCTGTTGAGGGATGGGGAGACTTATCTCCAAGAACCTGAGCATTAATAGACTTTAATATATATATAGTATTAATCACACTGGAAGATGAATGCGGTTCCAACATAATTTTTCAACTCAGAAATTCTCCAAGAAAAACTACAAACAGAACTAACAAAGATCGATCTATCCAACTCTGAAAATGCAACAATATCATGGCTCAGCATCCCCAAAAACTATTGCAGACAACATAAATCCCATTATCACAAAAACAATAAAAAACCCACATCATATAAATCAATGGTACAATGACAACATCAGATCTGCCAAACGTCAACTCCGGAAAAAAGAAAAAGCATGGCGAAAGAACAAATCAACAACCCTACTCACTGCCTATCGCAACTACCTAGCTCACTACAAAAATCTCATCAATAACACTAAAAAGGAAATCTTCTAAAAAAAAATCAATAAATTCCAACCCAACCTAAAAATGCTTTTCTCCATAGTACAAAACTTTACAAAAACTCAAAACAACCAAAAAACACCTTGCACCAATAATGGAAGTAACAAACTCGCTGAATTCTTTAATAAGAAAATTATTAACCTCATAAACAATAATCTCAACAACAACACCCAAAACATCAAAATGCAAAGAAAAGAAATCCCGACCTGGTCAAACTTTGACCCAGCATCCACCCTAGAAATACAAACAATCATCAAAAAACTGAACCCAGCCATACACCCCCTCGCCAGCATCCCGATACCAACCCTCAAATTAATCAAAACCACCATAACTAAAACTCTAACCGACATTGTTAACCTATCACGGAAGGAAACTACCCCAACTACCTCAAATCAGCAATAATTAAGCCTATCTTAAAAAAGAACAACCTAGACCCTGACAACCCCCTAAACAACCCCTTTATTACTGTATATCTCTACTGTACCACATGTTCATTGTATCCGTCCCACGGCGGCAGTTCAGTTCTATGTAAACCGGTGCGATATGTATACTATACAGGAACATTGGTATATAAAAGTAAATAAATAAATAAACTACCACTCTATCTCAAACCTACCACTCATAGCCAAGATCGTAGAAAAGGTTGCACACTCCCAACTCACCGATCATCTTGAAACAAACAAGATACTATATCCGACGCAATTTGGCTTCAGAAAAAACCACAGTACTGAAACACTGCTACTCTCACTGAATGACACCATACTCAGAGGGTTTGACACTGGACAAAAATACCTACTCATCCTTCTATACCTATCAGCAGCATTCAGCACAATAAACTATACCATCCTCCTTGACCGCCTCACAGAAATAGAACTATCTGACACAACCATATGGTGGTTCTCATCATACTTATCTAATAGAAGCTACCAAGTAACTATCAACAACACCTTTTCCATAAAAAGTGACCTTAACACTGGAGTCCCCCAAGGTTCCGCCCTATCCCCAACCCTCTTCAACATATACTTACTCCCACTATGTCATCTGCTAAAAGAACTCGATCTGACCCACTTCATTTACACCAACGACATACAACTACTGATACCAATTCAAAACTCACTGGAAGAAACATACAGAAAAACAGCCACATATCTATCTGAAATCAAGCATCTACAAACCTGCATCAAAATTATAATAAACATCGAAAAAACTGAAATAATAATCATGGATTAGAAACCCAGCCCATCACCACCACCTCCCATCTACTCGAGAATCAAATGACACCTATCTCCCCCATCTCACATACACGCAATCTTGAAGTCATCATCGACAATGAACTATCATTCAAGAGCCACATAACAACTAAAATCAAGGAGGGATATCACAAGCTACTCACTCTAAGACATCTAAAATCATTTCTAACACCAGATGACTTCAGAACTATACTGCAACTACTCATATTTTCCAACCTCGACTACTGTAACTCCCTACTACTCGGTCTACCATTCTCAAACATCAGACCACTCCAAATCCTACAAAACAGAGCCGCCAGAATCTTAACTGGAACAAAAAAAAAAGAACATATAACACCGATCCTCATAGCTGTACACTGGCTTCCAATAAAATTCCGTATTGAATATAAAACACTGACCATCACACACAAACCCGAAAAGCTGCCCCAAGCTGCCCCTGTGTGCTCCGAGCCTATCTTGCTTAGGCTCGGTGGCGCGCGCAAGCCCCGGGACGCACGTATGGCCAGAGGCTTGCAAAAATGGGCGGTCCGGGGCCGGGGGCATGGCGGAGGTTCGGGGGCGGTCTGGGGCAGGGCTGAATCCTCTGGCACAGTGGCCTGTGCCAGGGATGGTGAGCCCCACGAGATAAGGTGGGGGGGGGGGGGGGATTTAGGTAGGGCTGGGGGTAGGTTAGAAAGGGGAAGGGAAAGGTGGGGGGCAGCAAAAAAAAGTTCCCTCCAAGGCCGCCACGATTTTGGCGCGGCCTTGGAGGGAACGGGGAAAGCCATCGGGGCTCCCCTTGGCCTCGACGCGCGCAAGGTGCACGAGTGTGCACCCCCTTGCGTGTGCCAACCCTGGATTTTATAACATCGGGTGTACATTTGTGCACGCCGGGTAGCTTAAATTTTAAAATTGGCCCCATAATGAGCAAGCAAAATGGGCAGCCTTAAACATCAGCCATCACAACCAACAACGAAACCTAAGATCAAACAACAAAGGCCTCCTAAAAATTCCCTCCATCCACACAGCACAACTCACAAAAACACGAGAAAGAGCATTCTCCCTCGCCAGCCCCAAAATTTGGAACACACTCCCGACCCAACTAAGGACGCAACCCAGCCTAAAAGAATTCAAGAAAGATGTAAAAACCTGGATGTTCACCAAGGCATACAAAGACAGCCAAGAACAATACAACAGCCCCATCACAACTGACCTCCTAATCGGAAATAAACACAACCACAGCACTCTGACAACATATTGACCCGACATTCAATTTTTACTACTGTAAACTGTAAACCTTCCCACTACAATTATTGTTACCTACCACATATGATTACCCACTAACACCGTGATTGGTACCTGGATATACTCCATCACTTAGCTTTCTGACACCTGCATCTAAATATACCTTCTCCCATACCTATTCCTCAATCTCCTACATCTTGATCTTTGCATTTCCCATGTAAATTGTCTGTCTCTGATCAATACTTGTAAACCGTTGTGATGGCGAAACCAGACGACAGTATATAAAACTCGATAAATAATAATAAATAAATAATAATAATAAAGTGAAATGAATAACAACTTGCAAGTATATTCTCATTTTACAATAAATATGTATATATACTGATGATTTAATTTGCAATTTTACAATAAATATGTATATATACTAGGGATGTGAATCGTTTTCCATATCGTCTTAACGATAGAAATCGTGTGGCAGGGCAAGAAAATCGTCTTAGGCACGATTTTTTAGTTAAAAAATCGTTAAAAATCGTTTTTTCCGATTAGTGCGCACTAACTCGAGTTAGTGCGCACTAACGGGAGTTAGTGCGCACTAACTGGGAGTTAGTGCGCACTAACTGAAAATGATACAATTTGACACTTTTCAGGTCAGTTAAGGCCAGTTTAGGAATGAATATGTATTCCTATTGGCTGCCCTCTTATTTATTCATGTTACCAAGTTTCCTACTGACAGTATATGGGGGATGGGAAATGGAAACAGTTGGTAGCTTGACAAAACAAGTAATGTGATCAGTCAATGTGACTAGAACTTGTGCCCTAACCCTGATACCAGGGGTATTGTGATCTTCCTGCACACAGTGCCCTATCCCTATTAATACCAGGAGTGTTGTGATCTTCCTGCACACAGTGCCCTATCCCTAATACCAGGGGTGTTGTGATCTTCCTGCACACAGTGCCCTATTCCTGATACTGGGGGTGTTGTGATCTTCCTGCACACAGTGCCCTATTCCTGATACCGGGGGTGTTGTGATCTTCTTGCACACATCCCGATATCAGGGATAGGGCACTGCGTGCAGGAAGATCACAACACTCCTGGTATTAATAGGGATAGGGCACTGCATGCAGGAAGATCACAACACTCCTGGTATTAATAGGGATAGGGCACTGCATGCAGGAAGATCACAACACCCCTGGTATCAGGGATAGGGCACTGTGTGCAGGAAGATCACAATACCCCAGAGGAGTGAGGGTCAGGCAGCTCCCCCCTGTCTGTGAAGCCAGCCTCTCACTAGTAATGCAGGGAGGGAGCTGTCTCAGACTTCACCATCCTCCCCCCCCCCCTTACCCACACACCATTCACTAGCTGGTACATGGGGGAAGTCAGGAGTGAGGGTCAGGCAGCTCCCCCCTGTCTGTGAAGCCAGCCTCTCACTAGTAATGCAGGGAGGGAGCTGTCTCAGACTTCACCATCCACCCCCCCCCCCTCACCCACACACCATTCACTAGCTGGGACATGGGGGAAGTCAGGAGTGAGGGACAGGCAGCTCCCCCCTGTCTGTGAAGCCAGCCTCTCACTAGTAATGCAGGGAGGGAGCTGTCTCAGACTTCACCATCCTCCCCCCCCCCCCCTCACCCACACACCATTCACTAGCTGGGACATGGGGGAAGTCAGGAGTGAGGGTCAGGCAGCTCCCCCCTGTCTGTGAAGCCAGCCTCTCACTAGTAATGCAGGGAGGGAGCTGTCTCAGACTTCACCATCCTCCCCCCCCCCCCTCACCCACACACCATTCACTAGCTGGGACATGGGGGAAGTCAGGAGTGAGGGTCAGGCAGCTCCCCCCTGTCTGTGAAGCCAGCCTCTCACTAGTAATGCAGGGAGGGAGCTGTCTCAGACTTCACCATCCTCCCCCCCCCCCCTCACCCACACACCATTCACTAGCTGGCACATGGGGGAAGTCAGGAGTGAGGGTCAGGCAGCTCCCCCCTGTCTGCGAAGCCAGCCTCTCACTAGTAATGCAGGGAGGGAGCTGTCTCAGACTTCACCATCCTCCCCCCCCCCTCACCCACACACCATTCACTAGCTGGGACATGGGGGAAGTCAGGAGTGAGGGTCAGGCAGCTCCCCCCTGTCTGTGAAGCCAGCCTCTCACTAGTAATGCAGGGAGGGAGCTGTCTCAGACTTCACCATCCTCCCCCCCCCCCTCACCCACACACCATTCACTAGCTGGGACATGGGGGAAGTCAGGAGTGAGGGTCAGGCAGCTCCCCCCTGTCTGTGAAGCCAGCCTCTCACTAGTAATGCAGGGAGGGAGCTGTCTCAGACTGGTATCAGGGTTAGGGCACTGTGTGCAGGAAGATCACAACACTCCTGGTATTAATAGGGATAGGGCACTGTAAGAGATGACTGTAGTAGATTGAATAAAGATCTGATGTTTCTGCTCTCCTCACACCAAACAAAAACAACACACAAGCAGAGAAGCCCTTCTTACAAAGCTGAGCTAGTGAGTTAAGTAGGAGGAAAAGTAAACATACTGGTGCCAGTGTGGCTACTTAAAAAATACACTTACCAACAATCAATTACATATATTTGAACTGTGTACAGTTCCAGCCAGGACCACCTTTCTAAAATGCACAGTGATTGGCAAATTCAACATGCACTAGCATTTCAGGTGCCTGCTAACAAAAATAATAAACAAACAAGTTCTAGTCACGTGAGTGCTGATCATTACATTACTTTTTTTGTCAAGCTTCCAACTGTTTCCATTTCACATCCCCCCAACCATATTGGTAACATCAATAGATAAGAGCACAGCCAGCCAATAGGAATACATACATACATATTCATTCCTAAGTGACCTTTACTGACCTGGGAAGTGTGAACACTTTGTTTCATTTTCTGTTCGTGTTCGTTAGTTTCCAGTTCCATTTCCCATCCCCCCAACCATCACCTCAGTGGTAACCTTGGTAATATCAATAGATAAGAGGGCAGCCAGCCAATAGGAACACATATTCATTCCTAACTGACCTTCAGTGACCTGGAAAGTGTTTATTTGTATCATTTTCAGTTAGTGTGCACTAAATCGAGTTAGTGCGCACTAACGGGGAGTTAGTGCGCACTAACTCGAGTTAGTGCGCACTAACACGATTTAACGATTTTTAACGATAAATCGTTAGAATTTCTATTGTATCGTGTTCTATAACGATTTAAGACGATATAAACATTATCGGACGATAATTTTAATCGTTGAAAAACGATTCACATCCCTAATATATACTGATGATTTAATTTGCTCTTTTGTTTCCATATCCCATCCCAATTTGAGGGGCAGTTTTGGAGCCTCCTCCCAAATTGGTGGACATGATACTTGAACTAGACTAACTGGCATAACTCTTAAGTCCCATTTCTTATATCTTGATTCAGATGTATTTATTTATTTATTACTATTTAGATTTTTATATTCCAGGGGATTCCAAGGTGGCAGCAGTGGCTCGGCATTCGTGAACTGTTCTGTCTGAGCCCAGTTTCTTTTGCCGCAATATTCCCCACTCTGGCAGAAAAAGAAGAGCCAGAGAATGGGGTTTACCTCAGCAGTTGTCTCTCGGAAGTTCGGGGCCCGATGGACATTCATTTGTGCCGTGGAGGACTCACTCCGAGACTTGGTTCACTGGAGGTGGACCGGAAAGCAGAGGAACCTGGTTCCCTCCCTGAGCTTTCCATCTCCTTCTCACCAGAGGAACGACTTGCCCCCTCCAATCCTGTGGAGGCACGCTCACTGAACCAGTTTCAGGGAGAAGCACTCTGATTCAGTGCTTTCTTCCCCAGCACTGATTGAAGATCCAGGAAAGGCGAGGGACTCATCTGTCGACATGGAAGGGAACAGTGAAGAATTAACTCCTTCAGTGCCAGTCTACCAACCAGTGGAATTGATAAGACCTTCATTAACAACTATGGATTCCCTATGGGACGCTATCCAGGCACTTAACACTAACATTGCTTGCCAAATTAACCCTTTAATTAAATATCTTTCTTATTTGGATAGCCGTTTGAAACTAGTGGAATCAGAAATGGCTGATATAAAGGTGAACTGTGAGTCACATAAAACAGAATTGGGAAATGTGGTGAGCTTACAACAAAATGTCTTAAGGAAAATCAAAGGTTCTCTTCAAGGTTGGAAAATCTAGAAAATCAAGCTAGAGGGAAAATTCTCCGTTTTATTAATTTCCCTAAAGATCCTACAGTGGCCCCAAAAGAAATGTGGAAGAAATATCTATTGGAAATTTTGAAGATTCCTGAAAAGGCTTTTCCACTTATTTCATGTATATATTACGTAGCATCTTTCAAAAAGGGTCCTGCTAATTCAAATGATATATCTGTGCTCTCACCAATCGTTGTCACCTTTGGATGTTACAGCATTATTGGAAACATCTCAAAAGGATTTGGTTAAAGCAGCCACATTGATAATTTCCTTTTTGATGGAATCAGACAAGGACTGGATTCTTAGAATGTCTTCCGCCACAGGTTGGGGCTCTTCTTGAATATGAAGATTCAGGTTTTTCCAGATCTTTCAAAGCAGACTCAAAAAAGGAGGAAGCAGTTTCTGCTACTTAAACTGAATGTTTTGGAGTTGGGAGCTTTTTTTATACTAGAGTTCCCGTATAAATGCATTATAAAATATCAAAATGCTTCTTATATTTTTCCCAACCATCACAATATTCTGCTCTCTTGTCTAGTAAGATAACATTGACTCCTATGCCTAACTAATAATCTATGACAGAATGTAGTTCGTTCGTTGTATACAGGCCCTTGATATAGCCAGCTTTTCTTTATAGTTAGTTTATAACTAAATTACCTTGAATTGGTGACATTGTTATTCCCTATTTGAGGACTTGGAATATGGTGATTTTTTCTTTTATTTTCTTTTTTCCTGATGATTTTTTTATTTCTTTTTAAATTTATGGGTATTGTAAAAATTGTCACTTATTTTCTATTAAATTGTATTGCCCTGAGTTATATTTGAAACTGCATAAATTAAAAAAAAAAAAAAAGATTTTTATATTCCACTTTTCGGCACTTCACAGTGTACATCAAAGCAGATTACTTTCAGGTGCTGTAGGTATTTCCCTATCCCCACAGGGTTTGCAATCTAATTTTGTAACTGAGGCAACAGAGGGTAAAGTGTCTTGCCCAAGGTCACAAGGAGCGACAGAGGGATGTCAAGAACAAACTTCTTATTTCTTATCCAGATCCTCTCAATATATCCTGATGATACTGATGTGGTCCAACAGCAGACAGGTTCCACAGTTTTCCTTTCTTCCCACTCTTTTCCTGCTCCCGGGAATGGATAAAAGGTCATTCCTTATATGACCTCAGAAGGGTCACTGAATCTTTCTGGCTGAGAGACTATTCTCAAAAACTCCTTTCCCATTGATGGCAACTAAATTCCATGGGCCAAGAGGAATTTAGTTGGCTGGTAAAAATATAAAAAAAAAACCCAGTCTTCAAAATCCAGAGAAAAGGAAAGAAGCGTGGACAGAAACTTTCTTCAACAAAAATGACACACATGACCAAAGAAAAACAGGGTTCCTTAAACCTGGGTAAAAGGCACCTCTTCTACCTTTTCCATACCTAGGTCTTAATCGCTAATATCCAAATGGCATCTCCCAAAAGCAGGAAAAACCAAAACAGGAGCAGGAACAGCAACGTCCTGCCTCCTAGAAAAGATAACTACAAGTCCACACCCTCTCTAGATGTTTTCTACCGTTGCATCCGTAAGAAGCAATCAACATAGCAGCTCGCATGGAGGAAGTGTAATTCACGTGGAATGTTTTATCTTTAACTACCCCAATGGTCTGGTCCTCTTAGCAGAAAGCAAGCAATTCCAGTTCCTGTCCAAAGGTGAACTCTGTGTCAGCTGCCTGTTTACCTCCAGTTCCTGTCCTCACACTAGTGAAGTAAGCACCAGCTGCCTCTGCAGTTCTGGTGTCTGCTATTGCACAGTGAATGTTACTTCAGTGGCTTCTTTAACTCCAGTTCCTGCATGCGTGAATCCAGTTCCAGCTGTCACTTCAGCTTCGTGTCCAAGAATTCAGATCCAGCTGTTCATACAGCTACAGTTCTTGTGCTGGTGAATGCAGTGCCTGCTCTCAATACGGTCCTGCTACTGTTTGTTGACTGCAGCAATTCCTGATTGTGTTCCTGCTCCCTCAGAGTCCTAACTGTTCCTGGTCCCCCTCCAGCTCCAGACCTCAGGCTATGCCAATCCCTGAACATAGTCCAGCAAGGTCTGGATCCATGTCTACTCGGGACGAAAGGGGATGCATTCTGCCAGGGTAGACTAGATTTGAACCCATGGTCCTGGGATTTGCAAGCTGTGAATTTGTCACAAGGATACAGAGACTACTGGCTTTCCTCAGAATCCTAACATTTTTTTACCCTGTATTCCTGGGAGAGTTAGACACAACTTAGGAGGCTATTATAGCTAGGTTCTCTCTCTCTCTCTCTCATGTGATAGTTTGATGAATCCTGGCCTAGGTGACATTTTTAAGAAATTACTCGTATGGTGGTGGTGGTGGGGGGGGAAGGGATAATCTATATAACAAAAAAGTGATTGGGGTGGTTGGGAATCAATGAGTGACTAGTTTCCCAGGAATTAATACTATCACCTTTTCAAATCAAGTAAGTGACCTTTGTAAACTCACAATTCTAATACTTACAAATAACTAACTTTTACGAACTCCTAAAATTAATCCAAAGTCTACTTTCCTTAAAATCACAATTCTTTATACTTGCAAACACTGACCTATACTAGCTCACTAAATTAATCCAAAGTCTATTATTCTTAAACCACACAATTCTTAATACTTGCAAACAATATTAGCCTTAAAAACTAACACACAATATACCCAGCCAGTAATAGTTTAACGTTTTAGGAAAAAAATACACTCAACATACTAGCATTGCAGGAAGTCCAACTTACAGAAAGCAGGTGAAGATTCTGCAGTCAGTCCTCCCTCTGGACTGGTTTACTCAGTTTTTGCTTTCCTATGTAACTATCTACTGCAAGTAGATTAACAATTGGCTCTCTCAGTTTATCTCACTTCCTGTTTCTAATAATACTTGCCTTTATCGTCTTTTCACATCAAACACTAGTGTCTCTAGTTGTCTAGGAACTAGTTCTCTTACCTTTTCAGATCAAGTAAGTGACCTTTGCAAACTCATACTTCTAATTCTTGTAAACAAATGCTGACTTTTACTAGCTCACAAAATTAATTCAATGTCTATAATCCCTAAATACACCCAAATTGTTATACTTGCATACAAGAACTAACTATGCAATAAAATTCAAACAAAAACAGTTTTAACATATGCTTGCAAAGTAATTCAACTGTCAGGTTAAAAAGCTATTTAATGAGTGATGCAAAAAGTAGTAATGGAAAATGTCAGATCTAAACATGTATACCCTAGATCTGGTCCTCTAGAGCCACAAATAGGATAACCACAATGAATATCCATGAGATAGATTTCCCCTGCCATAGAGGAAATGAGGGAAAGGGGATATGTTTCTAAGTATTTACTTCTGAAATGACAATTTATTTATCAAATCGGACTCAGAGCAATAATTTCTGTGATTTATAAAGATTTAAAGTAATTTATTAGATTTGTGTCAATTAAACATAATTGATTTTGTATTACACATGTACATAGCATTTGCTTTAGTGATTCAAGACAATTACTTTTTCACAGTTTCTAAATTAGCACAACAGATTGTTGATTAGAAGTCTGCCCAGATTTCTTGATTCACAGATATTACAGCTAACTGACCCCTGACTATTTAGGATCAACTCTCTGCTATTCTTAATATGATTACCGACATTCCTGTAAAATATACAGATCACACCGGTTTACAGTAAAACAGAACTGTTGCGGGCTGGCGTTATATTAAACATTGAACCTAAGAGCATAAGAACATACAAAACGTTCGAAGAAAAGTTTGGAGAGAAACATTAAACATCAGAGCATTAAACATTAATACATTAGCTTGAGGGCATAAGAGCGTTAAAACAATTGGGGAGACCAAAGGTACAATTGCAAACCAAAAGAAGCATAAAGTGGAATAAGTAAAAGTTACAGTACAGAATAACTAAAGCGGAATAACTAAAGACTTCAGTACAGAATTAAGGAATATAAACCATTAAATGTGAGGCTTGGAGTCAGGGGAGTGGGGGAGGGAATAAGTGGAAAAGAAGAGAGGGAGGAAGGGCTGGGGGGTAGGAGATGAGGAGGGAAAGAACGGGTGGAAGTAACTGAGGAAGAAGACATCCCGTTGAGGCCCGGAGGGCAGGGTAGAGCGGATGGCATGCTCATTTTATCCTCGAGCCTTAGATTCTGTCCTTTGAACAGTGTCAGAGTGAGCTTGGGTTTCCGGGAAAGCTTGACTGAAAAGCCACGTTTTTAGATGTTTCTTATAGGTTTGATGGCAGAGTTCTTGACGTGGATCTGGTGGCAGAGTGTTCCATAGAGAAGGCCCTGCTGTTGATAATGCTCTCTTTCTTAGAGTGGATTTGGCCGGGGGGGTATACAAGGAGCCTTTGTACGCTCTTCTAACTGGTCTATCTGAGGTGTGTGGACGGAATTGAATACTAAGTTTGAGAGGGGCGATGTTATGTATGTCCTTGTGGATCAACATGAGAACTTTAAAAGAGATCCTAAATTTGACGGGTAGCCAGTGAAGAGACTGAAGGATGGGAGTAATATGGTCTCTTTTATTTGAGTTAGTGTTTGGAAGACTCTTCCTACAAAAAATGAAGAGTTCAACTTTGCATATGGATGTCTGCATGTCGTAGGAATGCTTAAAGATAAATCTGGTCTACAGCCAAAATGCTTCCAAAATGAATGTAGTCAAAGTTTACTAAATCTGGGTCACTTAGAACAAAAATGATGCTTAAAATTGATGTTTGGCTTTAGTTTTCAAGATATGCTACTGGGTCAGTATATATGACCTTTGACTTGGGAACTGCAGAGGATAAGTGAATTAAGAAGGAAAGGATCTGAAATTAAACCAGAAATGACTAATATACATTTTTAATTGAATTTGTGAATGCATCTATGACTGGGTTTGACAGTGCACAAAAATGAATGATGCAATCTAAAGCTCGTATTGTATCACAAATGATATGAATTGCATTATGTTATTGCTAGAAGTCATGGAAGAAATGTATTCAGCATCCAGCACTTCTTGAATCAAGGAAGATTTTGTTACCATCCTTACACATCAAGCTGGGTCTGATGAAAAGCGATGGACAAAGCTAAATCAGCCTTCAAGTTCCTCGATGATAAATTTCTAAAGTTAAGTGAAGCTAAGATAAAGGAAGATTTCTTTGTTGGTCCTGATTCATGAGCTTCTTTGAGATGATGCATTTAACCATGTATTGGGGCCGATGCAAACAACTTGTGCTGAAAGCGGGTGCTGTGTATTCAGCGCCCACTTTCATAATGCGCCCCCAGGCACCTCTCCTGTGATGCAATATTTAAAATGGGGCTCGTGCTGTTGAGGCACTAGGGGCGATTGTGTGCCCCTAGCGCCTCCTTGACAGTGCAAGTCGGAGAGAGGTCTGCTGTTGGTGGCTACCCGCCCGTTTTCCTAACCAGTGCACATGCAGAGTTTAGGAAAATGGACACTGTGGATGCTGTGGACTGGGACAAGACAGGAACAGGGAGGCTAGGTAGGTAGTGTTATACCTACTGCTATTGAGGGGAATACACATTCTTGGGAGTCCCTTTTCAAGATTATGATTATAATAGCTGCATAGGTACTCAGATTGATACTGCTGAGAAGAGAGAAAGGAGTAGAGTGAGCAGGAGGAGGAGGTACCCCCTTACACAGAATTTACAGGACTCGAACACAGTTTCTGGATCTGTCAGAGGACGAAGTAATGCACAAGTTCAGATTGAACAAGGAAGCCTTAAAGTACCTATGGCAAAAAAGCAAACAGAATGTTGGGAATTATTAGAAAGGGAATGGTGAATAAAACGGAAAATGTCATAATGCCTCTGTATCGCTCCATGGTGAGACCGCACCTTGAATACTGTGTACAATTCTGGTCGCCGCATCTCAAAAAAGATATAATTGCGATGGAGGAGGTACAGAGAAGGCCTACCAAAATGATAAGGGGAATGGAACAGCTCCCCTATGAGGAAAGACTAAAGAGGTTAGGACTTTTCAGCTTGGAGAAGAGACGGCTGAGAGGGGATATGATAGAGATGTTTAAAATTATGAGAGGTCTAGAACGGGTAGATGTGAATCGGTTATTTACTCTTTCAGATAATAGAAAGACTAGGGGGCACTCCATGAAGTTAGCATGGGGCACATTTAAAACTAATCGGAGAAAGTTCTTTTTTACTCAACGCACAATTAAACTCTGGAATTTGTTGCCAGAGGATGTGGTTAGTGCAGTTAGTATAGCTGTGTTTAAAAAAGGATTGGATAAGTTCTTGGAGGAAAAGTCCATTACCTGCTATTAAGTTCACTTAGAGAACAGCCACTGCCATTAGCAATGGTAACATGGAATAGACTTACTTTTTGGGTACTTGCCAGGTTCTTATGGGCTGGATTGGTCACTGTTGGAAACAGGATGCTGGGCTTGATGGACCCTTGGTCTGACCCAGTATGGCATTTTCTTATGTTCTTATGTTCTTAAGTACAACCTACCACCCACAGGGGCCATGCCTTGCCAGTACACTGGTCTTTTTTGCTACCGGCACCTTCCAAGCACCTGTAGGAATCACTCAGCCTGCCACCTCTAGGTGTTTAGAGAAGAACCTGGCTACCTTGCTCAAGGATACACAACACTTTATATCCTTCCCTTGCAGAAGACAGGAACAACACAAATTATGACTGATTTCTATCAAATTGCACGTTTCCCCTCAGAGAGCTATCGATTGCACTCACATCTCCTTAAGGGCACCAAGGAGAAATGAGACCACCTACTGCAACCACAAGGGTTTCCACTTCCTAAACATGCAAGTGGTCTGTAACGTCAAGGGCATCATCATGAATGTTGTACCTGGTGTCCAGGATCCACTCACGATGCCTACATTCTCTCACAATCATGACCACTTCCAGCAAGGACACATCACTGGGGAATGGCTTCTAGGTAGGAAGGCACTGATCCCTTCTAGCACATACCAATTTCACAGCTTTCTATTGACTCCCTTATATTTAGGCACTGCAGGCCTGCTCTAAACTAGCCATGTGAGCTGACCCACTCTCAAACGCAAAAGGTATATTAACCCAGCTTTTATGTGGCTTCTCCCCCTACAGGTGAAAGAGATTATCCACTCAAAACCTGGCTCATGATCCCCATTGATACCCCAGGGACTGCAGCTGACTCTAAAACAGGGCACACTGCAAGACCAGGGCTATCAAATAGAGAACCTTTGGCTTACTTAAAACACGTTTCTGCTGTCTGGACAGATCAGGAGGACGCCTTCTTTACAGGCCACCTAAAGTCTGTGAGATCTTTCTAGCTTGCTGTATGCTACATAACCTTGCACAAAACAGACACATGCCTTATCCGGAGTTTATGAATACAATTTCTTAATGTATCGGGTTTAGGAATATGAAACAGAATAAGATTATTAAATTGTAGTATTTTCTCATTGTTAGTATAGGGTATTGATATTCAGAGAAAATATAAACGTTACCTTCAGTGTTGTTATTATCTGGAGGAGGGTCATCAAGAGAATGAGGAGGAGGAGGAAAAGGATCTGACTCAGGCACAACTGCAGGGGATACATTGCATGAGTCAAAGGCAGGCTATACAACAAAAGAGCACTCTGATTGAAAGACATTTCAGAAGGTGAATGTGAATTTATTGATAAAAAAAGGTGCATCAAAATCAATGATAACAAAATAAACGATGGCTTCCTTTGCCAGCCTCTTTTTCTTCTTTCAGGACATTTAGACTGCCCTAACCGGGAACTCTGTCACTGCTCATGCTACCCTCAGAGGGCAAAGGAGCTGGTGGCAGTTCAAGTTCATGGCTGCAGGAAGGTTCAGATGGAGGCAGCTTTGGTGGTGGCAACATGACAGCAGGTGCAGGTAAAAGGTGGTGCAGGCGGCTGGGGCATAGGGGGACGTTCAGCATGGGGATGTCCCATCCGTGCAATCGGTACACCATAAAGTGGAAGGTACTGCATCCAGGGCTCCATGAAATGTGATGGAGCCACTGGTGGCTGCGGCAGGAAGGGGGCTTCCTCTGCAGCATCTCCCTCCACACTGCAGTTTGGTCCTCTGTTGCCTGGCAAAGGCCCCCATACCGCCTGCTAAATCTCCTGCACTTCCTTCCTGATGGTCTCAGGGAGGCTTTGTATTTCCTCCCCGGATGGTGTCACAGAGGCCCTGTACTTCCTGCCTCACCATATCCTGCGGGCCATGGAACTCTTCCAAGAGGCTGACGCTTTGCTGTATTAACAGCCTCTCTGCCTGACTGGCCACCATTTCTGGTTCAAAGACTTGCCCGGTTGGCAAACTGCTGTCCTGTGGGCGATCCTTTAGCAGGCCCCAGCCATTGGGTCCTGCTGCTCCTCTTCCTCCAGCTGCTGTTGCTCCTCCTTCTCCTCCATGGGCTGTTGCTACACCTCAGGGCCTCCATTTGCGGTATCACGCATTGCCCGCACACGGCGGTACAGCATTTGTGGCCCTCTAGGTTCCCTGTGGGCCAAGTTGTGCTGTCCTTTTATTGGCAGCTTAGCTACGGGAACTTGTCTAGGGGAAAAGGTGGCTATTATTCTTAAGTAGCAGAAAATTGTTTCATATTTCCTTCTGCTAGCATAAGGCAGAGCAAAACGACATAGGTTGCTATAGGCAGCCTTATTAATTTTGCCATCTGAGAAAAACAAAACAAGTTTTGTTTTTCTCATTAATTTTGTTTTTCTTATTAATTTTGCCATCTGAGAAAAACAAAAAAAGTTCCCATTGACTGTAATGGGAACTGCACAGCAATGGGAAATGTCTAGCCTGAAGATATTCCAGCTTGAGGTAAGAGCAATATATATTCAAGTTTAAGTGCTCCGAGAAAGGAAGCAAATAAAAGAATCTTAAGAGTATGGGTGAAAAACCCCTAGTGGCTAGGATTCTAGGTGGAAAAACCTCCCACGTACCCTGAATGTATTTTTTGCAGACTGCAATGAAAGTCTTTTTGACCATTACATTCCCCATTTTTACAGTTGCTGTTTAGGAAAAACCTGAATATCTTGAGCTATTTGTCCTTCAAAGCCCTAAAATACTAAGAGAGGTAGATTTTAAAAGCGATGCTTGCACAAAAATGACCACGTAGGCGCATACAAGATGAATTTTAAGAAGCCGGGAAGGGCGCGCATACATGCACGTAACCGCATTCAGAGTGAGGAGGCGGGAAAGGAGCAGGTTATGGGCATTCCAAGGGCGGGGCCAAGACTGACACACATAATCCAAATTTTGCAAAAGTGATGTGTGTATGTAACTTTGCTACTGCTCCTCATGAGGCAGGTGAGTGAGAGAGAGAGAAAGAACCTCTATATAGGGTCAGTCTGATACTCTATCTATACGTACAACTCTAGAGGGGCACTTTGAATCTGGGTGGGTTTTTGGGAGTTGGGTTGAGATGGGGGGGGTGTTATTACAGACACATTCAGAGGCATTCATAGTAAAATTGGTATCAGTAAAGAATTATAACCCTTATAAGTGATGAAAAGGAGTAGATTTATACAATGCAGCTAGCACTGCAGTGTAGGGATGTGAATCGTTTTTTGACGATTTAAAAAATCGTCCGATATATTTTAAATCGTCAAAAATCGTTAGAGGCACGATACAATAGGAATTCCCCCGATTTATCGTAAAAAATCGTAAATCGGGGGAGGGGGAGGGGAAGGGGGAGGGCGGGAAAACCGGCACACTAAAACAACCCTAAAACCCACCCCGACCCTTTAAAATAAATCCCCCACCCTCCCAAACCCCCCCCCCAAATGTTTTAAATTACCTGGGGTCCAGTGGGGGGGTCCCGGTGTGATCTTCCACTCTCGGGCCACGGCTGCGTTAATAGAAATGGCGCCGGCGCCATTTTGGTTCCTGTCCCCCGACGTCACGAGCACAGGAGATCGCTCCCGGACCCCCGCTGGACCCCCAGGGACTTTTGGCCAGCTTGTGGGGGCCTCCTGACCCCCACAAGACTTGCCAAAAGTCCAGCGGGGGTCCGGGAGCGACCTCCTGCACTCGGGCTGTATTGCAAAATGGCACCGGCCATATGGCCGTATTGCCGTATTGCAAAATGGCGCCGGCCGTATGGCCGTATGGCCGGCGCCATTTTGCAATACGGCAATACGACCCGAGTGCAGGAAGTCACTCCCGGACCCCCACTGGACTTTGGCAAGTCTTGTGGGGGTCAGGAGGCCCCCCCCCAAGCTGGCCAAAAGTCCCTGGGGGTCCAGCGGGGGTCCGGGAGCGATCTCCTGCGCTCGTGACGTCGGGGGACAGGAACCAAAATGGCGCCGGAGCTACCTTTGCCCTGTCATATGACAGGGCAAAGGTAGCGCCGGCGCCATTTCTATTAACGCAGCCGTGGCCCGAGAGTGGAAGATCACACCGGGACCCCCCACTGGACCCCAGGTAATTTAAAACATTTTGGGGGGGTTCGGGAGGGTGGGGGATTTATTTTAAAGGGTCGGGGTGGGTTTTAGGGTTGTTTTAGTGTGCCGGTTTTCCTGCCCTCCCCCGATTTACGATTTAAACGATTTTTAAAAAAACAAAACCGCGACGATCAGATTCCCTCCCCCCCCAGCCAAAATTGATCGTTAAGACGATCGATCACACGATTCACATCTCTACTCCAGTGTACAAATCAACTCCTCTTGTTAGACTTTTCATCACTTATAAGGATTATAATTCTTTACTGATGTCACTTTTACTATGAATACCTCTGAATGTGTCTGTAATAACACCCCCCCATCCCAACCCACCTCCCGAAAACCCACCCTGATTCAAAGTGCCCCACTACAGTGGTACGTATAGAGTATCACACTGCCCCTATACAGAGGTTCGTTCTTTCTCTCTTTCCACCTTTCTGTCTCTCTCTCTCTGTCTTTCTCTCTCAGTGTATAAAGGCTGTAGAAGCATGCACCGCAACAGTATTTTAAATGCTATGCATATACTTTATAAAATGAGGCATATTTTTGCTCATGCTGCAACATGTGCGTTTATGGGCGCACACATGTTCCTTTCAAAATTTACCAGACAGTGAATAGAGCCCATATCAATTACAGAAAAATATCCATTCTCCTTACATTTTTTGCCAAAGCTTTAATTAACTTTTTCATCTATTTTTGTCTATGGTTTAAATAGTCATTTACTCAGAAAATTATCTTATTTTTTCCAAGATCCATTTAGTACTGTTTTCAATATTTTGTTCTTCTTTGACTACTCTTTTTGCTGCTTCGTTTTCATGTCTCTCTTCCCTTCTACCTTGCTGCTTCCCAGCCTTTCTCCATATTTTACCTATTTTCCCCCTTTTCTAAATTAGTCCTCCTCTACTTCTGCCTCATTCCCTACACCTGAGACCCTCATGTAACCCTGTATCAATTTTTTTCCTATATTTCTGGCTCATTTTTCCATGTTTAGCTTTGCCTCTCTTCTTCATGTCTCATTCCTTCCCATTCCTCCTTCAATTTCCGCATCTGCTCTACCCCTGCTGACTTCCTTGTGCCCATCCCAATACAATTTTCATATCGTTGAACTCACTGGCCATTTTCCCCCTTCCCTGCTCCGCTCTCCCTTCTTTTTAATGATGCAATGCTTGGAGCTGACTCCTCTACCATTGTTTCTCTTGAGCTTCAGCTGGGAAACAAAACTTTATTATTTCATAGGAAATTAAAGGCACGGCTTTTGTCTTTGTCAAAAGGAGTTTATCTTTTGTTGGATTGTGGAAGGATGCAATCTAATTTTCACAGATCTGCTGTGACTATTGTTGGCTTATTTCCTTTCACTCATTGATAATAACAGGAAAGAAAACTCTCCAGTTACATCACTTTGATTTGCACCTTGCATTTTGCGTGCTCTCTGTATATTTCCTCTGTATGAGAAGTGGCCAAACTCTGATCCTCAAGAGCAGGGGTGGGCAGTTCCGGTCCTCGAGGGCCACAAACCAGTCTGGTTTTCAGGATATCCCTAATGAATATGCATGAGAGAGATTTGCATGCACTCTGCCTCAGTTGTATGCAAATCTATGTCATGCATATTCATTAGGATATCCTAAAACCTCCTCAGGTTTGTGGCCCTCGAGGACTGGAATTGCCCACCCCTGCTCAAGAGCCACAAACAAGTCTGATTTTCATGTTAACCACAAGGAATATGCTTGAGGTTTTGACAAAGACAATGAAAATATGAACAGTTATTTCATAGATGATGTTGATTTCCCAAATGCTTGGAAATAAAAGAATCCAATGCAGCACTGTATCATTTAGCGTGTATGCTAAATTTACTAAAGAACATGTTTTAAACAAAAAAATAGTTGCTCTTTTTTACCTTTCCCCTTTTCTTTTTCTGTTATTCAATGAAATATCTGTGCCCTATTGACTACTGTATCAGAGCTGGACCAGGAATACTAAATTGAAAAAATGTATTCTTTTGGATGATGATTTGAATCTTGATTGCTCTTCCAATGCTGCTGCAGATGCATTAGTACAAGGGTGGCCAACTCGAGAGCCATAAACAGGCCAGGTTTTCAGGATATCCATAATGAATATGCATGAGAGAGATTTGCATGCAATGCCTCCATTTGTATGCAATGCCTCCATTGCATGCAAATCTATTTCATACATATTCATTGTGGATATCCTGAAAACCTGGCCTGTTTATGGCTCTCGATGAGTGGAGTTAGCCACTTTTGTGTTAGTATTTGACATTTCCTCGTATTTAAATTATACAGTCCTCATTTATTAATATTATCTTTTTGAAATATATTGCACATATTATTTTACTTTGCTGTTTCTTCCTTTTACTGTTCTGCTCTTAAAACAAACAAAATTTACTGTGTTATTTCTATTGTACAAACAGTTTAGCAATTTTTATTGTGTCCTTCATGCTCATTTGGTCACGGTGATGTTTTTGTGTGTGTGTCTGTCCTCCCTGTCTGTTTATCATCCACAATGAAATAACAAACAAGAACATGCACACTGTTCTATATTACTTTAAAAAATGTTTGGGACAGGTTAGTTTATTGGTACGCAGAAACACTGAAATATAGAACATGATAGTAGATAAAGACCATATGACCCATCTGGACCATCCATATCTCCTGCTCAACTTCTCAGTATCTTCCGCTCCCTCAGACATCAGACTTTCTTGTATTCTGATACTGTTCTTTTCATCACCACTTCCACCCGGAAGCTATTCCATGTGCCCTGCCCACCACTCTTTGCGACTGATTTTCAAATGCATTTACATACCTAAAACTAGGTTCTACACATGTAAATTCACTTTACTCAAGTGGGCTTTTGAAAATTGCTACAGTATATATCATAGCAATGTCCATAGGATTTACTTGTATAAGTGCACTATACCCATGTAAATGGCTTTTGAAAATTGCTACAATAGTATGTTACATTTATGCGCGTTCCTCCTTTGAAAATTACCTATATAATGTCTATACATATTTCCTTAAATTACTCCTGAGTCTACCCCTCTCACCTTCATCCCATGACTCCTTGTTTTAGAGCCTCTTCTATTTTGAAAGAGGCACATCACAGGATGTGAGTTAGCCACTTCCTGCTGCTTCCTGATTGGCTGGGACTATTTAAGCAAGGTCTGTGCCCTCAGACCTTGCCTTGACTTCTTGGCTCCTGGGTTTTGTTCTGTTCCTGGTTCCTGATTGTCTTCCCGTGTTGGTTTCTGGTCTGGCTGACGTTTCTTCTGGTTCTCTGATCCCTGGCTTGGTGACGATACTCTCTGGCTCTCGATCCCTGGACTGGCTGCGGACATCTCTGGCTCTCGACCCCTGGACTGGCTGCGGACATATCTGGCTCTTGATTCCTGGGCTGGCCACGGACATCTCTGGCTAGCGACTACTGGACTGAACTTCTCTAGAGATCCTCGGGGTTGGCTTCTCGACCCGCTGGAGGCGCCAGCATCTGGATTACATGACCAGCAGGAGGCGCCTGCATCCAGATCTTCTTCATTCCTACCTGCAATTCCGAGGGTCGGCCTCGCCTACCGACGGTGGCCTAACCGGTCATCGCCGGACCAAGGGTCCACATCTCTGAGCATAACAGATTAGGGATGTGAATCGTGTCCTCGATCGTCTTAACGATCGATTTCGGCTGGGAGGGGGAGGGAATCGTATTGTTGCCGTTTGGGGGGGTAAAATATTGTGAAAAATCGTTAAAAATTGAAAAATCGAAAAATCGAAAAACCGGCACATTAAAACCCCCTAAAACCCACCCCCGACCCTTTAAATTAAATCCCCCACCCTCCCGAACCCCCCCCCCAAATAACTTAAATAACCTGCGGGTCCAGCGGCGGTCCGGAACGGGCTCCTGCTCCTGAATCTTGTCGTCTTCAGCCGGCGCCATTTTCCAAAATGGCGCCGAAAAATGGCGGCGGCCATAGACGAAAAAGATTGGACGGCAGGAGGTCCTTCCGGACCCCTGCTGGACTTTTGGCAAGTCTCGTGGGGGTCAGGAGGCCCCCCACAAGCTGGCCAAAAGTTCCTGGAGGTCCAGCGGGGGTCAGGGAGCGATTTCCCGCCGCGAATCGTTTTCGTACGGAAAATGGCGCCGGCCATACGCGTATGGCCGGCGCCATTTTCCGGAACCCTCGCTGAACGACCTCCTGCAGTCGATCTCCTGCCGGCGCCATTTTCCGTACGAAAACGATTCGCGGCGGGAAATCGCTCCCTGACCCCCGCTGGACCTCCAGGAACTTTTGGCCAGCTTGTGGGGGGCCTCCTGACCCTCACGAGACTTGCCAAAAGTCCAGCGGGGGTCCGGAAGGACCTCCTGCCGTCCAATCTTTTTCGTCTATGGCCGCCGCCATTTTTCGGCGCCATTTTGGAAAATGGCGCCGGCTGAAGACGACAAGATTCAGGAGCAGGAGCCCGTTCCGGACTGCTGCCGTTCCGGACCGCCGCTGGACCCGCAGGTTATTTAAGTTATTGGGGGGGGGGTTTCGGGAGGGTGGGGGATTTAATTTAAAGGGTCGGGGGTGGGTTTTAGGGGGTTTTAGTGTGCCGGCTCACGATTCTAACAATTTATAACGATAAATCGTTAGAATCTGTATTGTATTGTGTTCCATAACGGTTTAAGACGATATTAAAATTATCGGACGATAATTTTAATCGTCCTAAAACGATTCACATCCCTATAACAGATCACTGTTGCCAAGTGGCCCCACTACCGTTACCTCTCTCACCAAATCCTGCGTTCCACTAAGAATTAAATCTAAAATAGCTCCCTCTCTTGTTGGTTCCTGAACCAATTGCTCCATGAAGCAATCATTTATTACATCCAGGAACTTTATGTCTCTAGCAAGTCCTGATGTTACATTTACCCAGTCAATATTGGGGTAATTGAAATCTAAATTCAAAAAATCTCTTAATGGGTAACCCCACGAGGACAGTGAACTAAATTGAAATACGTGGTGTTTTAAAGAATTGAAAAAACTTTTACGCTGTGCATATCAAAATTTACTTTAGGAATTTAAGGACCATCATACCACCCAGTGCTCACAAGTCAAACTTGCATTTCATGCACTTCATTTGGGTCACTTTTAATCAACTGGTCCATGTAACTCAGTTCAATTTTTATGAATTTTTTAAGTAATAAATTTAAAAAAAGAAGAAAAACTTCTCTTATTCATCCGCTGTCGGGGTCATTCATCCCGTTGCTGTCGGAGGTACTCGTCCGACGCGCGCGTTTCGCCAAAGTAGCTGCTTCAGAGACATGTATTCAGACTCTCCTGATCCAGCACTCCCCTTGATTTGGCGGGGGATACAAACAGATCTTTAGGCATTAGTAAATTCTTACAAAAAGTGCTTCAGTGGTGTTAAAGGTCCATCAAATTTTTTCTAAAAAACATTAAAAGCTTCGGTTAAATTCAGCGATATTACTTTTTTGCAATCAAATGTCTTAACGATGTGTACTTGCAGAGGGAAACAACAGATAAACTTACCGAACCCAACGCCGTCTCCCCGCTCGAAGTTCTTAGCGGTAGAGCGGCTTGGGTCGGTCTGAATTTAAATGCAAGTGCGTCTGACATCCACCTGACAGTCAGGAGATTCCTGATTTTGGCGGGCAATCACCAGAAATGAAACCATTCGATGTCTTTATTCAAGCCACCAGGGGTCATTGATTTCAATTGAAAAATCCACTTCTGTTCGCATTGTCTCAAGGTCTGTACATGATTTCCACCTCTCCAGTGCTGATTGATGATTTCTAGCACGGTCCATTTGATGTCATCAAACTCATGCTTGTAAGAATTTACTAATGCCTAAAGATCTGTTTGTATCCCCCGCCAAATCAAGGGGAGTGCTGGATCAGGAGAGTCTGAATACATGTCTCTGAAGCAGCTACTTTGGCGAAACGCGCGCGTCGGACGAGTACCTCCGACAGCAACGGGATGAATGACCCCGACAGCGGATGAATAAGGGAAGTTTTTCTTCTTTTTTTAAATTTATTACTTAAAAAATTCATAAAAATTGAACTGAGTTACATGGACCAGTTGATTAAAAGTGACCCAAATGAAGTGCATGAAATGCAAGTTTGACTTGTGAGCACTGGGTGGTATGATGGTCCTTAAATTCCTAAAGTAAATTTTGATATGCACAGCGTAAAAGTTTTTTCAATTCTTTAAAACACCACGTATTTCAATTTAGGTAATTGAAATCTCCCATTATTATTGCATTGCCAAATTGGTTTGCTTCCCTAATTTTAATTAGCATTTCATCTTCTGTCTGACCATTTTGTCCAGGTGGAGGGTAGTATACTCCTATCACTATACTTTTACCCAACACACATGGGATTTCTACCCATATAGATTCTACTGAGCATTTAGTCTCTTGTATGAACTTTATCCTGTGGACTCTATACCTTCCTGGACATAAAGTGCCACACCCCCGCCAAGTTGATCCTCCCTATCATTGCAATATAATTTGAACCCTGATATAGCACTGTTCCATTGGTTATCCTCCTTCCAACAAGTTTCTGTGATGCCAATTATGTCAATCTCATCATTTGCTGCTATACACTCTAACTCTCCCATCTTACTTCTTAGACTTTTGGCATTGGCATACAGACATTTCAAAGTGTGTTTTTTGTTTAACAACCTGCTTTTCAGTTGTTTGGGTAATTCGGAAATCATTAGCTTTGGTGATTTTTTACATATAGCATATGGACTATGTTTACTTTTAATGGAACCTCTCTGTTGGGATACCCTAACTCTCCTGTTCCATTAGTATCCTTCAAGGATACATTTTACCGAACCATGCACTGCTGAGTGACTACCAGCTTTCCCCCTTGTTCTAGTTTAAAAGCTGCTCTATTTCCTTTTTGAAAGTTAGTGCCAGCAGCTTGGTTCCACTCTGGTTAAGGTGGAGCCCATCCTTTCGGAAAAGTCTCCCCTTTCCCCAAAAGTTTCCCCAGTTCCTTACAAAGCTGAATCCCTCTTCCCTGCACCATCGTCTCATCCACGCATTGAAACTCTGGAGCTCTGCCTGCCTCTGGGGACCTGCACATGGAACAAGAAGCATTTCAGAGAATGCCACCCTGGAGGTTCTGGATTTTAACTTCCTACCTAAAATCCTAAATTTGGCTTCCGGAACCTCTCTCCCACATTTTCCTATGTCATTGGTGCCCACATGTACCACGACAGCCGGCTCCTCCCCAGCACTGTCTATAATCCTATCTAGGTGACGCGTGAGGTCTGCCACCTTCGCACCAGGCAGGCACGTTACCAGGCGGTCCTCACGTCCACCAGCCACCCTGCTATCTACATTTCTAATAATCAAATCACCAACTATGATGGCCGGCCTAACCCTTCTTTCCTGGGCAGTAGCCCTGGGAGACTTGTCCTCAGTGCGAGAGGACAATACATCACCTGGAGAGCAGGTCCTTGCCACAGGATCACTTCCTGCTACACCAGGGTGAGGTTCTCCTACTGGGAGACCTTTCTGATCCAAGGCAGCACTGAGGCTGCCAGACTGGATTTGGGACTTGGCTACTATGTCTCTGAAGGTCTCATCAATGTAGCTCTCTGTCTCCCTCAGCTCCTCCAAGTCTGCTACTCTAGCCTCCAGAGATTGGACTCATTCCCTGAGAGCCAGGAGTTCTTTGCACCAAATGCACACATACAATGAATCTCTCACCGGCGGGTAAAAAATCATACATGTGACACTCAATGCAAAAGATTGGAAAGCCCCCCTCTTGCTGCTGGACTGCTACCTTCATCTTAGTTTTATTGAGTTCCTAGTTAAGTTTATGATACTAAGGGAATTGGAATGAGAGTAGTTTAAATTTACAGGTGAATTTACAAATTAATCAGCTAGTGTCCTACAAGGGGATGATTAAACTTTCAATAAGGGTTGGTACAATTGTATGATTTAGATAAGACCTTGATTGATTTTTAATGAGAAAGTGTCTCGTGCCTAAAAATCAAGGGTTGAGTGGGTGGGAAAGACAGACCCTAGAATTACCTTTCTCTGGCTTGCTTATTACCTGTTGTGCTCCGCGGCCGTGGCGCCCCACGACCGCGTCCCCCTACCTGACTCACAGCACCATGGGAGCCCTGGGGGAGGGCTCCGACTCGGGCCCCCGTTGCCCGTTGCAGGGGAAGCCATCCTGCTTCCTCCCAGCGGCATCTCCCCTCCACGGAGGAAATCCAAGATGGTCGCCGCCATGCTTCAGCACTAGGCCACACCCCCTCCACAGAATTAAAGGGACCCATCCCTTTAATGACCTCACCTGTTCTCCATCAGCCAGGGCAGAGGAAGTATAAAAGGCAGCTTCCTCTGCTCATCCAGTGACTTGGCAACGTCTCTTGCGAGTGTTGTTTGAGTCTGCTTGCCTCGGTGAGTTCCTGCTTCTTGCTCCTGTTACGTCTTGGTGTTCCTGGTTCCTGACTTCGGATTGGCTTACGGTGATTCTCTGGTTCTTGACTTCGGATTGGCTTACGGTGATTCTCTGGTTCCTGACTTCGGATTGGCAAGCAGCGATTCTCTGGTGCACGACCTTGGACTGGTGAGCGACGACCCTCTGGCACTTGACCTAGGACTCCTCTAAGACTCTGTCTCCAAGGGCCCACCTAAGTCCCAGCGGCCCGGGTCCCTACTGGCTCCTCCTGGGGGGACCGCGGGCTTCCAGGACGAAGCTACAGTTGGCCTTTGCACCATTGCTCTGACCTCCCTAGGTCCACCTAAGTCCCAGCGGTCGGGTCCCTATGGGCTCCTCCCAGGGGGACCGCAGACCACCAGTGGTGAAGACTCAGCGCCTCATCTCGTCTCTTCATCGCCTCCGTATTCGCCTCAGCCTCCAGTGCCAAGGGTCAGCTGGTCCCGCCTCCTGTTCTGCCTCGCCACCCGACAAGAGACCCTACGGACCCTCCGAAAGGTATACCATCCTCTTGTCGGCCAAGGGTACACAAGCCTGAGCATAACAGATTGCCAAGTCCATGGACCCGGCAGAGGCATCCACCCGCCAGGCCATTCCAGGAATGGCCCAGCACCTGAAGGAGCAACAACAGACCCTCGATGCCCTGGTCTCTGCGGTACAGGGCCTGACCCAGTGCCTTGAGGCATTAGGGCTCATGAACCCCACGCTGCCGTCTCCGCCTGGGGCTCAAGGAGGCTGCCCTACTCAGCCGCACACTGTCCAGGTTTCCGGGGGCAACCTGGGACAAGGAATTCCCACTCAACTCCCAGCACCCTCTCGATACGCCGGAGAGGCTAAGCTGTGTCGAGGCTTCCTCAGCCAGTGCCAGGTTCATTTTTCCTTGCTCCCCACGCAGTTTCCCAATGACTTGGTCAAAACCAGCTACATTATCTCCCTGCTCGATGGTAGGCCTCTGATCTGGGCCTCGCATCTGTGGGAGAGAAGGGACCCCATCTTTGAAAACTTGAGCCAGTTCCTGTCTGCCTTCCGGCAGCTGTTTGATGAACCTGTCCGCAAATCCACTGCGGTCTCTGAGTTACTCCGATTGTGACAAGGTGCTCGGACTGTGGCCGAATACGCAATGGAGTTCCGTACCCTGGCCGCAGAGCTGAATTGGAGAGACTACTGCCTCCACGGGATCTTTCTGGAAGGACTAGCCTCACACCTTCATAACGAGCTAGCGGCGAAAGAACTTCCGGAAGACCTCGACGGCCTGGTAGAATTGGCCAACCGAGTAGATCGCTGGATGAGGCTTCGCCTCCCAGTAGCCAAGGGGACGAGGAGGTCCTCACCGCCTTCCAAGAATGCTTCTGAAGTTCCTGGAACGTCCGCCGAGGAACCCATGGAGTTGGGTCGCGGAAGAGTCTCCCCACAGGAACGTCGCAGGCGGATAAGGGAAGGACTCTGTTTTTACTGTGGAGCAGCGGGCCATCAGATAGCAGTATGCCCGACTCGGCCGGGAAACGCCCGGGCCTAGGACCGAAAGGAGGTCTCATCCTGGGCCGTGCTTCTCCAGTACCTCCACTAACGCTACCAGTTGCGTTAACCTTCGCCGGCGGCGAGTTCCACACTTTGGCCTTGGTGGACTCCAGCGCCGGGGGTAACTTCATCATGAAGAGTCTGGCAGAGCATTTGGAGTTACCAGAAGCTCGCCTTCCAGCGCCTTTAGTCATCTCCTCCATTCAAGGGAAACCTCTCCCAGAACGCGTGACACACACCACTGTTCCGGTCCCACTGAGGGTTGGAATCCTCCACCAGGAGCGCATGCCATTGTATATTCTGGAGTACTCCATACACCCAATCGTCTTGGGCCTTCCCTGGCTGCAGGAGTACGAGCCTCAGTTCAACTGGAAAACTCTGCAGTTGTCTCGCTGGGGGCCGAAGTGCCACGGCCACTGCCTCCAAACCGTGGTTCCCGTCCCCTGTCCCGTGGCTTCCACCAGCCTTCCTGGTCTGCCGGCCCCTTATGCCTTGTTTGCAGATGTATTCTCGAAAAAGAAGGCCGAGGTACTTCCACCCCATCGTCCCTTCGATTGCGCCATCAATCTCCTCCCTGGTACTGAGCCTCCTCGGGGCCGCACTTACGCCCTCTCACCTGCTGAGACACAGGCCATGAATGAGTACATCAGAGAGAACCTGGAAAAGGGCTTCATTCGGAAGTCGAAGTCACCCGCAGGGGCGGGGTTCTTCTTCGTCGGGAAGAAGGACGGGACACTTCGCCCGTGTATTGACTACCGGGGCTTGAATGCCATAAAGGTCAAGGACCGTTACCCTCTGCCTCTCATCTCTGAACTCTTTGACCGATTACAGGGGGCGAGGATCTTTTCTAAGCTAGACCTCAGAGGAGCGTACAACCTCATTCGAATCAAGAAGGGGGACGAATGGAAGACGGCCTTCAATACCCAAGACGGCCACTATGAGTATTTGGTGATGCCGTTCGGTCTCTGTAACGCCTCTGCCGTATTTCAGAATACTATGAACGAGATCCTCTGCGACCTCTTGTACCACTGCGTGGTCGTATACTTAGACGACATCTTGATATTCTCCAAAGACTTAGCGGCCCACCGCCAACACGTCATCCAAGTGTTACAACGCCTCAGAGAGAATAGATTATATGCGAAGCTCAAAAAGTGCCAGTTCGAGCAAGAGTCTCTCCCCTTCTTGGGATATATAGTCTCCAGTCAGGGATTCCGTATGGATCCACAAAAGCTAAAAGCCATTCGGGAATGGCCACAACCGTCTGGACTAAAGGCACTTCAAAGATTTCTGGGCTTCGCCAATTATTACCGCTCTTTCATTCCCCACTACGCCTCCGTTGTCGCTCCTAGGACGGCCCTAACCCGAAAGGGCACAGACCCCAAAAATTGGCCTCCAGAAGCGGAAACCGCCTTTTGTCGCCTCAAAGAGGCATTCATACAACAACCTTGCCTCAGGCACCCGGACCCGCAGCGGCCATTTTTTGTCGAGGTGGACACATCCTCAGAGGGAGTGGGGACCGTACTGAGTCAGGCCTCAGACGGCCATAAGCTACGTCCGTGTGCCTTTCTCTCCCGCCAGTTCTCGCCGGCAGAACGGAATTATGCCATTGGCGATAAGGAGCTCCTGGCCATCAAAGTGGCCTTAGAAGAGTGGTGCCCATGGCTGGAAGGGGCTCAACACCAGTTCACAGTCTTCACAGACCACAAGAATCTGGAATACTTGCATCGCGCTCAGCGTCTCAACCCACGACAAGCCTGTTGGGCCCTGTTCTTTACCCGCTTCAATTTCATTCTCAGGTATAGACCGGCTGGGAAGAACGTTAAGGCTGACGCCCTGTCACGGGTATTTGAGTCTACGGAAGAGGCCGAGGAGCCGCAGTTTATAATCGAGCCATCCTGTATCCTGTTGTTGGCCACCACAACCATCCCACCCGGGAAGACACTAGTTCCGCCCTGTTGGCGGAAACAAGCCTTGGCATGGGCTCATGACTCACGTTGTTCCGGCCACCCTGGACAATCCCGGACATTACAGACCTTGCGACGGTATTACTGGTGGCCGCAGATGAATAAAGACGTCTGGGCATACGTGGAGTCCTGCCAGTCATGTTCCCGCCACAAGAGGATCCCCGGTGCAGTTCCAGGCTTACGTCAACCCTTACCGGCGCCCTCAGAACCCTGGACCCATGTAGCAACCGATTTCGTGGTGGACCTGCCGCGATCCAGCGGCAACAAGGTGATCTGGGTGGTCGTTGACCGTTTTAGTAAAATGGCGCATTTTGTGCCATTGCCAGGATTGCCATCTGTGCCGCAGCTGGCCCAGCTGTTCGTCCAGCATATCTTTCGGCTACACGGCCTGCCCCAAAGTATTCTGTCGGATCGAGGCCCTCAATTCACAGCCAAGTTCTGGAGGGCTCTCTGTCAAAAGTTTGACGTCACCCTGGATTATACATCGGGCTATCACCCTCAGACCAATGGTCTCGCGGAGCGAACCAACCAGACGTTGAAGCAGTTCCTCCGCATCTACGTCAATGAAAAGCAAGATGACTGGGCTAGCTTGTTACCATGGGCTGAATTCGCTCTTAACTCCCATCTCTCCGCAGCTACAGGATCCTCTCCGTTCCAAATTGTGTATGGAAAACAGCCACGACCGCCTCTGTCCGTGCCCATCACCGTGCCATCTCCACTGGCCCAGCTCTCTGTGGAAGAGCTACATCGCCTGTGGGTATCCACACAACGTGCCCTGATCAAGGCCGGCCAGGTGGCAAAGAGGTATGCAGACCAATGGAGAAGACCTTATCCACCTTTTAAACCGGGCCAAAAGGTTTGGCTAAGTACACAGTTCATCCGGTTAAAGCTGCCTTCATCGCAGGTGGGTTCTGTCTCTTACCAACTCCGTCTCCCTCCGTCTCTCAAGATACACAACACGTTCCACGTCTCCCTCCTAAAGCCTCTGGTATTGTCATTTATTTATTTATTTATTTAAAAATGTTTATATACCGCTTTTACAATTCAAAAGAATTAATCAAAACGGTTTACAACCAAACATACACATGGCCCTCCAGCTCCACCTCCTACTCCTCAACCTGTCGCCTCTGAAGATGACCTTACCTACCAGGTCCGGGAGGTGTTAGATGTGAGAAAACATCATAGGAAATGGGAGTATCTACTGGCATGGGAGGGCTTCGGTCCCGAAGAGAATTCCTGGGAGCCCATGGCTAACATCCTGGATCGGAGTCTATTGGACCAGTTCCACAGAGACCACCCGTCCAAACCCAGGCCTCCAGGGAGACGCCGGGGTACTGTTGTGCTCCGCGGCCGTGGCGCCCCATGACCGTGTCCCCCTACCTGACTCACAGCACCATGGGAGTCCCGGGGGAGGGCTCCGACTCAGGCCCCCGTTGCCCGTTGCAGGGGAAGCCGTCCTGCTTCCTCCCAGCGGCATCTCCCCTCCACGGAGGAAATCCAAGATGGCCACCACCAAGCTTCAGCACTAGGCCACGCCCCCTCCACAGAATTAAAGGGACCCATCCCTTTAATGACCTCACCTGTTCTCCATCAGCCAGGGCAGAGGAAGTATAAAAGGCAGCTTCCTCTGCTCATCCAGTGACTTGGCAACGTCTCTTGCGAGTGTTGTTTGAGTCTGCTTGCCTCGGTGAGTTCCTGCTTCTTGCTCCTGTTACGTCTTGGTGTTCCTGGTCCCTGACTTCGGATTGGCTTACGGTGATTCTCTGGTTCTTGACTTCGGATTGGCTTACGGTGATTCTCTGGTTCCTGACTTCGGATTGGCAAGCGGCAATTCTCTGGTGCACGACCTTGGACTGGTGAGCGACGACCCTCTGGCACTTGACCTAGGACTCCTCTGTCTCCAAGGGCCTACCTAAGTCCCAGCGGCCCGGGTCCCTACGGGCTCCTCCTGGGGGGGACTGCGGGCTTCCAGGGCGAAGCTCCAGTTGGCCTTTGCACCATTGCTCTGACCTCCCTAGGTCCACCTAAGTCCCAGCGGTCGGGTCCCTACGGGCTCCTCCCGGGGGGACCGCAGACCACCAGTGGTGAAGACTCAGCGCCTCATCTCGTCTCTTCATCGCCTCCGTATTCGCCTCAGCCTCCAGTGCCAAGGGTCAGCTGGTCCCACCTCCTGTTCTGCCTCGCTACCCGACAAGATACCCTACGGACCCTCCGAAAGGTATACCATCCTCTTGTCGGCCAAGGGTCCACAAGCCTGAGCATAACATTACCTCAGACACACACAAACTCTAAAGAATATATCCCTTAATTTCACCTTTCCCCAAACTTTTATAAGCCCAAAAAAATTCAGAAAGCTATACTTACCAATCCTCTTTAACCACCATTAAATTAATCTTCACTCAATTAATGGAAGGGTTTGAGATTCGTGCATCATTAGGTGCACGCTTCCGTTCCTCCTCTACTGCAAAGGGTACTGGGCCTCTGGAAGCTGCGGCTGTGCACGTCAATCCCTGGATCGCTTGCGGTGACTTCTGGACTCCTCTCCTTGGGGAGGCTGGGAGCAGTATGCAGATGAGCCTTCCAGTCCTCCTCTACTTCTTGGAGGAGAAGTCCATTAACGGCTATTAATCAAGTTTACTTAGAGAATGGCCTCTGCTATTACTGGCATCAGTAGCACGGGATCTTCTTAATGTTTGGATACTTGCCAGGTTCTTGTGGCCTGCTTTGACCTCTGTTGGAAACAGAATGCTGGGCTTGATGGATCCTTGGTCTGACCCAGCATGGTAATTTCTTATGATCTTATGTTAATTCCAGATCTTTACTACGTCACAAGAGCGAATGTATATCAGAAAAGGAATAATGAGTGTCATGCATACTGTAGTAAAGTTGGTGCAGAACAAAAGAGTAGTCTACAGACATAGCTATTAGGGGTTGTACAAAATATGCAAGGTTTCTGAATCCTTCCTTTTCCAATATAGGATGTAATTAATTCTGTTAGCTGAACCTTTTGTATTTCTTTAGGCCATATATTTTTCAGTCTTCCTTTTGAGTTAATGAGCCCAAGATGATTAAATTCTGTACTGACAGCAATTTTTTTTAAGTTCCTCTAAATTAGTTCATATTATTGCTGCTAATCTTTTTGTTATAAAAACTTTCTGATGCAAGGCTTCTGGCAAATCCTGTTTTAGGACATTTAAGCTATATATCCTCCCACCTAAAACCTACACACATTCTGCCCCTGAGCACAAGGATGCTGCTACAGTGCTCAGAGGAGTAACATTTCACTTGGAAGTTTCCTGCTGTTATTAGAAGTTGCATAATCCATCACAGAGTCGAAAACTCAGCCCACAGAATGATTTTGTTTTCAGTTTCATGAGTGCAATTTTATGGAACATATAATAATGTCATAATTCCCTCTATTATGGCATGACTGCTGGGAATACATGGCAGGGGATGCAGTAATGGAGCCATGTGTAGGATATGAGCAGTCAGTGTTCAGAGCTCCTAATCTTGCTGAGCTTTGTAGAAGGGGGTTGTGCATCATGAGGATTGCATAGTTTGCGTAGAGGAAAGCTGCATTGCTAGTGTCCTATGAATGCTATTCATTCATGCAAACGACAGCTATGAGAACAGGATACAAAGCAGAGATTGTGCAGATGAAGTAGGTGTGTAAGGTATTACACTGAAAGATATGGTGGCTTTGCATTTCGGCAACTCTTCATGCTCTGAAGTTTGCTATGGCAGTGAAAGTTTATGTTTTGAACATAACAAGCCTTTTTTTGTGTGGGTTTATGGATGCTGGGATTTATCCCATTAAATTCTACTGAACAGCAGTGAATCTGTTTGAAGAGAGTATGTAAATTAGGCAGAGTGCTAAATGAGCAGGTGTTTTTGACTTTTCACCCTTAGATTTTTAGACCTAGCATGCTCAGTGAGGATTCCCTGCCCTTTGGCTTTTTTTTTTTTTTCATATAGATGACCAAATATCAACCAAGTGTCTTTGATTGTCTGCAAAGGGATAATCTTGCGTAAGCATTGTGTAATGAGGTAGCAAAACCATTTCATTATTTGGAGCTGGATGGACTCTAAATGCTTCATTATACACCTGTTTTCACCAAATTGGCTGCTATTATATATTTCAATATTTGACCATGTTCAATAATCTATGGGAGGGTGATATTTTTCTTAGAAAACAAAAATTAGAGTGCAAAACCCTTGCAGGACTTACCTAGATTGGAAAATTCTGGCTGTTGATCTTTTTTCTACTCTTGTGCTTTCATAGCAATGAGTTGGCTGCACACAGTAAAGAATGAGGAATGCAGGTGTGGTGAACACAAAGGGGCAGATCTTTAAACATGCGCACAGGCGTAGATTTGTTCACGCAACCCGGTGCAAACAAATATACGCCCGATTTTATAACATGCGCGTGCTGCAGCGCGCATGTTATAAAATCCAGGGTTGGCGCGTGCAAGGAGGTGCACAATTGTGCAACTTGCTTGCGCCGAGCCGCGCAGCCTTCCTCCGTTCCCTCCGAGGCCGCTCCGAAATCGGACCGACCTCGGAGGGAACTTTCCTTCCGCCCCCACCCCCCCGCACCTTCCCCTCCCTTCCCCTATCTAACCCGCCCCCCAGCCTTATCTAAAACCCCCTCCTTACCTTTATCGGGAAAGTTACGCCTACCTCCGGGCAGGCGTAACTTGCGCTCGCCGGCTGGCTACCGGCGCGCCATCCCCTGGCACGGCGGCTGTTCCGGAGGCCTCGGTCCCGCCCCAGAATGCCCCCGGGCTGGCGTCCCGCCCATGGCCCCGCCCCCAGAATGCCCCTTTTTCCCGGGGCTTGTGCGCGCAGGGACAGCTTGGGGCAGCTTTTCAGGGGTTACGCACGTATGTTACGCACGTAACCCTTTGAAAATCTGCCCCAAGGTTTGGGGGCATTCTGGCAGCCTGTGCAGAGGAATAATTTATTGGGAAAACCATTCATGGTGTACCAGTTAGAACACATTATTGTTGCTACATTCCTGAAAAAGTCTATTCCTGTCTTGAATCCGAAGAATTAAGACTAGCAGTCATTCCTGGTGATGATCAGGGAGGGAACTGTCCTGACTGGAGTACATCAATCAGTAGGAAAACTGTTCTGTGCTGTTTAGCCTGACGTTTGTGCTGAGAGATGGAAAAATAGATTTCTTTTAAAACATAAGAAAAGTCATGGAGCCCAGCATCCTGTCTCTGAAAGTAGCCAATCCAGATCACAAGAACCAGGCAGATCCTATTAAAGTGGAGCTATTTCCTGTCTCTCACTTCTAGGGTTAGCAACAGCTTTTTTAGTCTACCTGGCTAATAATATGTTCTGGCCTTTTCTTCCAGGAACTTATGCAAACCTCTTTTAAACCCTGCTATGTATTGCTAGTCGCGTTGATCACGTCCTTTGGCAATAAATTTCACAGCTTGATTGTGCGCTGAGGGAAAAACTACTTGCTATGATTTGTTTTGAATTTGCTGGTTTTTACTTTCATGGAGTATCCCCATCTTTAATTTTTGAAAGGGTAAATAGGGATATGCAGAAGGAAAAAATCCATTTTTTGTTTCGCCGAGTCCCAAATTCGTTGCATAAGTTTCATAGGGGGAAATGGGAAAGGAATGGTTTGATTCCCTGGGGTCAAATTCTATCTTCACAGGGATGGGTGCCCTTTGCAAACTTGAAAGAAAAGTATAATTTTTTTGGGGGGGAGGGTGATTTTTATGCCTATTTACAAATCCGCAATTACATATATAGTAAGCTGGAAACAAAATGGGAGGGGAAAGGACTCTCAATTTTTGAAACATATGGTATTACAGAGCTGCCCATGAAACATGAAAAAGATTGGGTAAAAGATCTAGGTAATGCTGATGATGAGGACATATGGAATGGCATTAGGTGGAGAATGGCAAAAATATCACTGACAGCTTAACTGGTGGTAAATTCTTTTAAAATATATCCCCAGCACGTTTAAATTCTGTTTCCTGTCACATCTGATCAATGTTGGAGGGAGTGCGGGGAAAGAGGGACAATGCGACATGTGTGGTGGCTGGGTCCTACAATTGCGTCATAATGGGATATGATTAGTGGCTTGATGTTGGACATTACGGGATTCCTAATGGAGATCCATTCTCCTTTTTAATATCGGCCTCGATCGAAGGTGTGCCGAAGAGGACAGATTGGAAGGTGACGCAGATTCTGCTAGCAGCACAATGTGCTATTGTGGCGAACTGGAAGGTCAAGTGTGCGCCAAGAAAACCTATGGCATATAAGAGGCTTTTGTTTATTTAGCAGATGGAGAAGCTGACAGCTCTGAAGAGAAACGCGCTGGAAAGGTTCGGTCATTGGGGAGACATTTAAAATTTGGTTGGCAGATGAGGAGTGAAACTTTCCTGCTGAACTGAGACGGGAGGGGGCATGGGGGTGTTATATTTGGGGTTCGTTGTATTTGTCTGCGCTTGTGGAAAAACAGTTGCATAGAAAATAAATAAATAAATAGATACGATTTCAGCTACTTATCGTTTTAAACCAGACAAATATGCACAGCAGAAAGTTCTTACTTTGCTCCCTTCAGCAGGATCGGAAAAGGAATGCTGTTCTTTGATTAAGTTCTGTTGCTTTAAATCCAAGTGTTAATGCCTCTCAGGAAACATTAGCTGCAATTCGCTTTACCCATTTTGTAACTAATTTGAAACTTTACCAGTTTATCAAAATTGTTTTTGTTGTAACTCATTTGCTAACAGAATCTATTAGCAAATATAGAGTTTACCTTAGCAGAAAGGTCTTTAGCATTATCATTAACAAATATAGAACCTGTAGGAAAGTCCATCTCACTTCGGTTCTAGACTGTTATAAAGATCTCACTGTGACAGGATAATTACCTGTAACTTAAACAGGAAAAAGATTCTCTTTGTAAAATTATGTTCCTATTGTTCTTCCTTGCAATTTGTTAGCATAGGACAGAATTTTAATTCTTGGAATATAAAGGATGTAAATCAAGATTCAATTTTAGATCTTTTCTTTCCTGAATGGCTTTTTGCTTTTTGATGTCCTTCCTTTAGCATCCTTTTGAATGCCTTTATTTTCCCAGGGGCTGATTGTATGAGTTACATAAACAATTCCCTGCTTGAATTTCAACATTAACTAGAGGTAGATCAATGAAACTTTAAAGATTTATAACACAGAAGCCTATTGATTTGCGATTCCTTTTCATTTTTTAAAAATCTGATTCCAAGACTGCCATGGAGATTGTGATTTATATTGAGAAAAATAGATATTTTTGTTTCTATACAGAAGTAAATAAAATGTAAAATATTTAAACTGGGATCCCTCACAACTCACTACTTTGAATCACCCAGATGTTAATGACAAAATGAAGGCTTGCTTGAGGACGCTGTGATTGTGGTTTTTAGCACTGATGTAGTGGGGAGTAGAACAATTAAGGAAACCACTTCAAACTGTGCATATAAAAATTATGAAAAATTATCATTGTTTTGGACATCAGACAATGTATTGTTAAACAAACTTGATAACAAATTACAAGAAGTAAAAAATACATTATCTAACTGAAGAGGTCAGGGCTGTTCAGCTTGGAGAAGAGACGGCTGAGGGGGGGATATGATAGAGGTCTTTAAGATCATGAGAAGTTTTGAATGAATAGATGTGAATTGGTTATTTACACTTTCAAATAATAGAAGGACTAGGGGGCATTCCATGAAGTTAGCAAGTAGCACATTTAAGACTAATCGGAGAAAATTATTTTTCACTCAATGCACAATTAAGCTCTGGAATTTGTTGCCAGAGGATGCGGTTAGTGCAGTTAGTGTAGCTGGGTTCAAAAAAGGTTTGGATAAGTTCTTGGAGGAGAAATCCATTAACTGCTATTAATCAAGTTTACTTAGGGAATAGCCACTGCTATTAATTGCATCAGTAGCAAGGGATCTTCTTAGTATTTGGGTAATTGCCAGGTTCTTGTGGCCTGGTTTGGCCTCTGTTGGAAACAGGATGCTGGGCTTGATGGACTCTTGGTCTGACCCAGCATGGCAATTTCTTATGTTCTTCTGTTCTTAATTATAATGTATATAATATATACTGTATAAGTAGCTTGTCTCATAATATTGTTTAGGAATCTTTCGTCTTTGCATGAATATAAATGGGGAGACTCAGTATGCAGAGATATCTTCTTCCTTTGATTTTCTCCTTGTCTCCAATGATAGAAATTCAACAATGCTTTTCTATACTTTTAGATGACTGGAGAATGCAGTTGAGAGCACTTGTTTCATTGTGATTGGATGCAACGCCCCAACCTTTCCCATTTATTAAAATATTAAGGCCCCTCACCAGCGGATCCCCTTGCACACCCTATCCCACCTTGTTGACCCCCCTCCCCCAGAATTCACCAAAAGTATCCAGTGATCTAGTGGCATACCCAAGAGTGACCTCCCACTCCCGGGCCTTTGGCTGCCATTAGTCAAAATGGCATAGGCTGCCCTTTCCCCTATTTTGTGCAGGGGCTGCCCAATGGCACTGGTAGCCCCTGTCCACAGTTCTCGCTCAGGGTTATGGCAGTCCCAGCCATCAAGCCCCAGGGACCAGAACTGCAGCCACAGGGACCATCAATGCAGCACCACTTTTCCATCTCCCCTTACTGTTAGAGGCCCAGATGCAGGTCAGCGAGGAGGAAGAGGAGCAGCAGCAGCACCAGTCTCCTGAGCAGATGCAGATGCTAGCACCCCTTGTCTCAGCAAGTCCACTCAATGTAAACCTCAACATATCAGGCTTCATGGAGGATCCGAACCTGCAGTGGGAGGCAGTTGAGCCAGCATAACCCATCTCCAGCACACCACGTCACCAGCAGGAGACAGCAGACACTGAGCAAGAGCAACCCACCAGCCCCATCTTGTCATGTTTGGAGGCTCAAACAGCAGTTCTTACCAACCCCAGTACAACATCAGCTCCAACATCAACATAGTCCTCGATGGAAAAGCAGCTGAAATGACTAGAAAGGAGGTTATGGTGTACACCTCTACCACATATGCTAGTGCGCCTGAGGAGGGCTGTCATCACTCATACCCAGGCCCTGCATGACCAAATGGAAGCCCACATGCAAGCTCTCACCACAGTGGCAACATCCATTAACAAACCCAAATTCTCCAACACATGCCAGAGCCTCCACCTGTGCCTTCCCCAGCATCCAAGGACTCCTTGCCCCACAGCAGTCCCTGGCCTGAAAAATGACCCTGGGTAGGACCCTCAAAGAAATGCCACCCCCCAAGTGGCAAGCCACAACATGGCAAAGGGCCATGATGCTGCAGAGCTGGTGGGATACAATGCCAAAACAAGATTTGTGGAAACAAGCCTGGCCGGGCCTCTGTATAGAGTTCCTGTGCTGGCTAGATGGAAGAAACCTGCTGGGCCCATCCTGACTTCAGAGTTCCTGTGCTAGCATGCTGATCGTGATGATCTACTGTCTGCCTGTGTTGTCCTGCTGCTAACTTCTAATGCCCTCCTCGATGCTCTGCCCGTACTCCAGCCTCCTTGATGCGGTCTCCAGTCATGGTCCTGCTGCTTTCTTTTCTCATCATGTCTCATCTCCTGCTCCAGTGTTATTATTTGTGATAGTTGTGGGTGGATCCTTGTGCCGGTGGCAGATGACCATGCCCTCGGGGGAAGATCCCGAGAGGGACCACCGGTCAGGTTCAGAGTTGGGAGACAGACACACACTTAGTTCTTTTATTAAACAGTTTTTGAGAACCACCAGAGGTGGCAGTAGTGAGCTGGAATAGCCTGGCTGGGCTGTAGTCCCTCAGGCACTGGAACAGCAATCCCAGGAAGGCTGAGCTGTAGAGAAACTGAGATAGTGAGTAGGCAGAGTATGCAGAGTTCAGGAACAGAACCTTGATGGTAACACTCACACTGTAGTCTCTCAGTATAGCCCAGGAGCTGGAATTAAGTAGGCCCTTGAGGAGTGAGTACCTGGTTCCAGGGAAAGCTCTGAGAGAGAGATGGTAACTCACTGGTGTTGTAGGCAGCAGTGACTTCTTGGCAGAGTTATATTCAGTAGCAGGTCCGGGAACGTGGGCCCTCGAGGAGCGAGTACCAGTTCCAGACTGCGACCTGAAAAGCAAGAGAGAGAGCGAGGCCCCCGAGGAGCGGGTATCCCTGGTAAAGTCCAAGGAGGCAGAGTAGCAAGGAAAGCGGAGAACGAATCCCAACCGCAGCGATACCTGGAGGCAGCTAGGTAGGAAACCCTTTGCTAACTCGATTAGTTAACAAAATGAAAGACCTTGAAATATCCAAAGATGATGACAGCATCTCAGGGGGACACCCTTGAGGTCCGCGCCACTGCTGGTACTTGAGTTGGGGCTGCGCCCTTAGGCCTCAGGAGAACATGGCGGAAGGCGGCGTCTAGCTGGTCTGGGAACGCCGGAAGAGGTCGGTAAGATGACACCGCGGCAGCCAAACTTCCATCAACCCAGGAGGGAGTTGCCAAAGAGGTAAGGAGGGTGGCGTGGTGATGTCGAGCAGCGACGGTCGCAACATCCAGCTGCTAGTGTCTCATCTTATTTCATCTCATCTCATTGTGCTGCTACCTTCATGTTGGTGTTTCATCTCATCTCATAGTGTAGCTGCCTCCATGCTGATGTCTCGTCTCATCTCATCTCATCTCATCTCATCGTGCTACTGCCTCCATGCTGGTGTCTCATTTCATCTCATCCTGCTGCTGCTTCCATGATGGTATCATCTCATCTCATCTCATCTCATCCTGCTGCTGTCTCCATGCTGCTGTGTATTCTCCTGGTCCTCAACCTCCATGCTACTGTGTCTCCTGGTTTTCAGCCTCCATGCTGCGTTCTTTGGTCCTGGTCCTGCTGCCTTCTTGTTGAACTCTCCTACCTTGGCCCTTAGGCTATCCCCCCTGAGTGCACTGTTTCAACATGGATTGTCTGGACCTCTTTCTTGCCATCACATAGTTATGCTGCTTTGAGCTCTAAAATTAGAACTGTACTGTAGCTATTGGGTTGCCACTTCCATGGGTTCTTTGCTATAATCATGATTATGCTAAAGGATAAATTGCTATAACTATATATGTAATATTGCCATTTTTAACAATGTATGTACAGCTCTGTACTCAATGTGCTTGTCATTTCATGTACAATATCATGTGTTATTTGATATCTTGTCCTTGCAGAATATGATTACCAAAGATGTTGACTTGCTTTGAATCTGTTGACAAAATTTGTTGTTTAATAAAGTTGTCACGGGTTTTGAAAAAGCACGTTCTGGGTGTGTCTTTTCATCATGTGGTTTTTGTCTTAACGGTTCACTAGGTAAATAGTTTGAATCCACATGATCTTATATGCTAGAGTCCAGTGGCCATTCCAACTAGGCTCTTTTCTTGCATGCAAGAATATATGGCATAGGCCATATAACTGAAAGCTCAATGTATGCTCCTAGGGAAGTCTGCAAAAGCTAAACAGGAACCTCCTTATTGTTGAGCTTCACATTTGACTCCTGTTACTTTCTCCAGGGAGCATACTCTTAGCTCACTCTTGGGTACATGAGCATGTATGTGAGATGCCAATAGCTAGCTAGCTAGTGTCCACCTCCATTTTCTGTACAGTGGAATTGGTGTACAAATGCTTGGCTAGAGGTGCAGTAGCTATGGCTTCACTCTGAACAGCTATGCCAAGGTCATAGGCAGCTCTAACAAAACATTGGCCTCTTCCATTGTGAAGATATATCACCTCTGACCAAACAATGGGCCTTCTCTCTGAGACTAGTACTGAATGCTTTCATGGCATAAATCTTTAGTCAGAAGCCTACTTGAAAAACACATAAAGTTCTAGGTCTGGTTCTTCTCAAGGGAGCAGAAATGTGCAGCTGCCAGATGTAATGCCAGAGAGTACTTGTGTACTTGTAAACCTTTTGTGCTGTTAAGGTGAAGTTAGACTCATCATTACACCAATTGGACCCCAGTTGGACTCATCACCACATCAATTGGACCCCTTACTCCGGTCCTCATTCCACTTAAAAGGCTATCTGGACCAAACCTTTTAGGTCTCATACTAACCAAAATATGTCATCTAGTTGCAGCCTGCTCTAATATCATGTCAGCTGCTATGTGACAACTGAGAAGGAGTAAGTTGTGTAGGCTAGAGAATGCCCACAGTCCAAGAGCAGACAGCTATGAGGCTTGCTGTTGCTTGGGACCAGGCAGATTTCCACAGACTGGCTGCCACCCCTATGACCTTCACATAGCTATTCAGAGTGAAGACATAGCTACTGCACCTCTAGCCAAGCATTTGTATACAAGTTCCACTGTATAGAGAATGGAGGTGGACACTAGCTAGCTAGTGGCCATCTTACATACATGACCATGTACCCATGAGTGAGCTAAGAGTATGCTTCCTGGATAAAGCAACAGGAGTCAAATGTGAAGCTCAAGAGTAAGGAGGTTCCTGTTTACATAAGAACATAAGAACATAAGAAATTGCCATGCTGGGTCAGACCAAGGGTCCATCAAGCCCAGCATCCTGTTTCCAACAGAGGCCAAAACCAGGCCACAAGAACCTGGCAATTACCCAAACACTAAGAAGATCCCATGCTATTGGTAAAATAGATTAATAGCCATTAATAGACTTCTCCTCCAAGAACTTATCCAAACCTTTTTTGAACCCAGCTACACTAACTGCACTAACCACATCCTCTGGCAACAAATTCCAGAACTTTATTGTGCATTGAGTGAAAAATAATTTTCTCTGATTAGTCTTAAATGTGCTACTTGCTAACTTCATGGAATGCCCCCTAGTCATTCTATTATTCGAAAGTGAAAATAACCGAGTCACATCTACTCATTCAAGATCTCTCATGATCTTAAAGACCTCTATCATATCCCCCCTCAGCCGTCTCTTCTCCAAGCTGAACAACCCTAACCTCTTCAGCCTTTCCTCATAGAGAAGCTGTTCCATCCCCTTTATCATTTTGGTTGCAGTCTTCCCCGGGAGTAAACAATGAGCTTTCCGTGTTTGGCATAGGCCATATAGTCTTGCATGAAAGGAAAGAGCCTAGTTGGAATGGCCACTGGCACTCTAGCATACAACATCATTTCCTAATTCATTAAAACAAGCTGTGATTTCTTCTATCCCAAAAAAACAGAACACCAATACACATGAGTACAATAGCTTCTGTCCTATTTCTGCACTACCGTTCATTGCCAAAATAGAATCAGCTGTATTAAAACAACTCTCTGAATACATGGATCAATTCTCTCTCTTAGATCAATATCAGTTCACAATGTGTCTGGCAGTGGATTTAGACAACACCATAGTACTGAAACTCTTCTTTCCTTTACAGACATTTTACATCGCGATTTTGACTCTGGCACCTCTTACATATATGTTTTCTTAGATCTATTTGCTGCATTCGACACAATTAACCATGACATATTACTCACCCTTTTATCAAACATTGGATTAACCAGCATTGTCCTATAATGGTTTAAATCATAGGGATGTGCAGAGGGACGCCATATGTTGCATTCGGGATTCGGATTCGTCGGGGGGCAGATACGTTGCATTTGGCAAGGGCCCCCCCCCCCCGATACATTTATCCATTAATTCCTATTAATTTCCCCGCTAAAATTAAATTAACTACAACCCCCCACCCTCCTGACCCCCCCCCCCCCAAGACTTACCAAAATTCCCTGGTGGTCCAGCGGGGGGGTCCAGGAGCCATCCCCTGCACTCACACCCTCGCTGCTGGTTTCAAAATGGCACCAATAGCCTTTGACCTACTATGTCACAGGGGCTACCGGTGCTATTGGTCAGCCCCTGTCACATGGCCATCGGCACCATCTTGTGCTCCTACCATGTGACAGGGGCTGACCAATGGCACCGGTAGCCCCTGTGACATAGTAAGGGTAAAGGCTATCGGCGCCATTTTGATTACTGGCAGCCGTCGGCCTGAGTGCAGGAGATCATACCAATCAAAAAAATATATATCAAAAATTCATTTCTGATATTACATTACTGTTTTTAAAGTGGTTGACAGAAAATATTATTTTTATAGAAGATTATGCATGAGTATATTTTTTTTTATATATTTTTTTTGATTGGTATGTTGTGTGAATTTTACTGTTTCAATCAATTATTGTTGTCACCATTTTTCAATTATGAAAATATGATTTCATTTTCACTCAATATTTTAGATCTTAAGGATGTTTAAAAAGTGTTTTTTATCCTTTTTTTAAAAATCTTTTAAAATATTTATAAGATCTTAATGATGTTATGAATTTTTGTAATTGTCGTTCATAAGAAAAATAGATATTGATATTTATTTTGTATGATTGATTATTGTATGGTTTGTTTGTAGCCCCTGAGGCAGCGGCTGTTGAGCTGCGAAACTCGGCCTGAGTCGGGCATTTTTATGAATACGTCTCTGCTTCAATAAAGTATTGAAAAAGATCAAGGCATCTATCCCTTTGTGTTTACCTCTCCTCCTGTCATACAGGGACTTGAGGGGAGGAGGTGAACCAGGAGCAGACAGAGCAGAGCAAAGAAGGTTTAAGGTTATGCCTTAGACCAGTCTGGTTTTCAGGATATCCACAATGAATATCCACAATGAATATTCTTTGTGGATATCCTGAAAACCCGACTGGCTGTGGGGTCCCCAGGACAGGTTTGGGAAGCCCTGCTATAGACATTCTGCTCTGATGTCCCTTGTCTGGGAGGGCGGGGGGAGAGCGAGCACCAACAGTGCCTAGGGGCGGCTAAGTCTTAAATCCATCATTGACTAAAGCAACTCATTAATTCAGAATTCAGTAAAAATCAGAATATGAACATACCTTTGCAGGCTGGTTTTACCAAAAAAAGAGAACTACACCTCACTCTGTAGTTATTTTTTTGGTCGGAACCCATAGCTAAATTTCATATGCAATTTTTCTATGGAGTTCATTTGTTTCCTTAGAAAAAACTGTACATAAAGAGACCTCTAACCAGAGGGTTAGTAAGTCGTGCTTATAAATTTGTTGATCGTGACTGTTAAGTGTTCAGTTTCAGTTTTTATTCTTAGGCCACTTCTATTTCATGGATATATTTTTAGAAGAGTAATTTCTCAAAGTTTTTACCAGAGATAACCTTAATAAATTAGGACTATAGAGGAGGTAAATTATTGGGGGATACCACAGTACTGTAAAAGCACCAATTTCAACTTCTTACTGCAAGGTAACATTCTTTTCATCAACTTTTGACTTTTGGAAAGGGTCGTTCAGGGTCACCACATAAATGTCTATTCAGTAAGCCCCAAAGTATTAACGATAAGCACTGTCTTTGGCAGTGATGCTTCTGCTGTTGCTGCTGCTATTGTTTCAGTTGAATAAGTGCTATTATATTACTTTTCTCTGATCTATTGTCACATTGAAACAAGCGGTGCATTTTAATCCTGGGCATTATTTAAATGTGAAGATATTTTGGCAGATATACCCAAGAAGATGCTCTGTAAGATTGGCAGCATTGCTGCTTAATAAATACTGAATTATTTTATTGCTTCCAAAGTTGAAAATCATCATATGCCTTGAGAGAGAGCCTCTTTTGTAATAAGTATCGTCTGGCAAGTCATATGCACATTAACTGTGCATGCACTTTAACTTGTCCACATCAGTAGTGAGTATTCTGAACATATGCAGCACTGTTGATAGTATTTTTTCAGTTGACTATAACAGGTACCTTTTACCTGAAAATGTAGACAAGTTTTATTCATCAAAGTGAAATATGCTGTTTTCAGAATGCTCTGGACAGTTAATTTCTTTTAGCTTAGTCAGATTCTTTCAAGCTCAGAGCCGAATGAAGTTACAGAACTACCTGAGTGATTATGATACGCTGCTGTTACTATCGCTCGCTACTCATATCTGGCACTAATTCTACTGGAAAAAAACGCCATGTTCCTAGGACCCAGTCTACTCTTCTGTTGTTATTAATGATGATGATATAGAGAGAGAGATACCGTGGTCCTGTTGCTGACAAACAAATATACTTCCAGCCAGGGGCTGCTCAAGGCAATCTGCTACAGGTGAAATTACCAAGAGGGCCCTTGGAGTCTGGCCCTTGTGGTGATTTGCATTGCTGGGGAAGGGCAAGGGGTCAGGGTTCACTGACACTCTTTCTAGGAAGTTTGCAACCCTGCCACGCTCCTGGGAACCCTGTTTTGTTTATTTATTTCATTTTCATTCCACCTTTCAGGTACTGTAGATATGTCCCTATCCTAGAGGGCTCACAATCTAAGCTTGCACCTGAGGACGAAGTGTCTTGCCCAAGCTCACAAGGAACAGCAGTGGGATTTGAACCCGGGTTTCCCTGGTTCGCAGTCCATTGCTCTAACCATTTTACTCCCCATCATTTTACTCCCCATCACCTGCCTCTCAGCAGCATCTGCTGGTGAATGGTGGGAAGTCTGTGTGGATGGCGTGTTTTCTTAGGGCCAGTGCAAGGATATTAGATGTCCAAAATGAACTTTACAACCTTTCATTTCCCTTTCCTTCCCCTCTCTACACAATTAAAAATTATGCTTTTTTTTTTTTTTCCAAAGTGATTTAAGAAAGCTTGAAGAGTGGTCAAAGGTTTGGCAGCTCAGATTCAATGCCAAGAAGTGCAGAGTCATGCATCTGGGATTCAGTAATCCAAAAGAGCTGTATGTGATGGGCGGGGGATTAATTGACTGATGTGCACAGACCAAGAGAGTGATCTTGGGATGATAGGGTCTGGGGATCTGAAGATAGCGAAGCAAGGTGACAAGGCGATAGCTAAAGTCAGAAGAATACTGGGCTGCATAGAGAGAGGAATAACCAGAAAGCAAAAGGGGGTGATGATGCCCTTGTACAGGTCCTTGGTGAGACCTCACTTAGAGTATTGTGTTCAATTCTGGAGCCCGTATCTCAAAAAGGACAGAGACAGAATGGAGGCGGTCCAGAGAAGGGCGACAAAATGGGTGTGAATGGGTGGCCTCTCCTCATAACTCTTCCGACAAAATTGGAAGAGTTATGAGGAGAGGCTGAAGGATCAGAATATGTACACCCTGGAAGAGAGGAGGTGCAGGGGAGATGTGATACAGACCTTCAGTTAGCTAAATGGTTTAAATGATGTATAGACTGAACCGTTTCCACTGGAAAGAAAACAGTGGTACTAAGGGTCATGAAATGAAACTCCTGGGGAGGGCGACTCAGAACCAACGACAGGAAATATTTCTTCACGGAGAGGGTATTGGAGGCCTGGAATACCTTTCTAGAGGAGGTGGTGAAGAAGAGAATTCAAAGGGGCATGGGATAAACACTGTGGATCTCTAAAGGCGAGAGGATGGGAATGAGATAAGTGTGCAGGAGGATAACTTGCTGATACGGCAGATACTAGCCTTAGCAGAAGGCATGGAGATTACTACCCTTAACCAAATTGCTTTGATGCTTTTAATGCAACTGCAATATTGCTCCCAGCTTAGACAGCAGGGGGAAAAGAGGAATTAGATTCAGAAGACAGCAAAGGGCCATGACTTCCATGGTCTGAGATACTGATATGCAAACTTAAGAGAAAAAGTACAGGACTGCTTCTATTGCCAAGTCCTAAAGGAAAGGAAGAAAGCAGGCCAGGGGGTAACTGGCTGGTGTGACGGTTACTGCCCTTAACCAATAAGCCTTGATACTTTTGATGCAACTCCAACATTGCTCTCTGCTTCAACGGCAGAGGAAAAGGGAAATTGTATTTAGACAGCAACCATCAAGGGCTCTGACTTTTACAGCCTGGGGAATTGATACTCTGGAGCAGAAGTAATCTGCGTGCGCCGGCCGGCTGCCAGCGTGCACTTACCCGGGACAGCGTAGGATGGCGCTATCCTGGCCCACCCTGACCCCGCCCCTCCGTGATGTCTGGCTGCAAGCTTTACGAAACTTGACTAGAAAACCCCAATTTTAGAGTCTGAAACAGGAGGTATTGCAATGCTTTCCCAGTTAACTGTAATGGAAAACAAATGACCAAATGACACCAATAAACAGATACGATTTTTTATGGCATCTAACCAAACAAATCACTGGGCCGAAAGAACAAACCAAACAAAAAATGTTTCTGCAAACTATCCCTATCATTTAGTAGTGTTATTTTGTTACTGGACACTATCGGGCGGATTTTCAAAGCCCGCGGATTTACGCGAGCAGGGCCTTGCGCGCCGGCGCGCCTATTTTCCATAGGCCGCCGGCGCGTGCAGAACCCCGGGACGCACGCAGGTCCCGGGGTTTTTGGATGGGGGCATGTCGGGGGCGGGGCCAACGACGCGGCGTTTCGGGGGCGGGACGCGGCATTTCGGGGGCGGGACCAGGGGCGTGGTTTCGGGCTGGGGCGTTCCGGGGGCGTGGCCGCGCCCTCCGGAACCGCCCCCGGGTCAGGTCTCGGCGCGCTAGCAGCCCGCCGGTGCGCGTGGATTTACGTCTCCCTCCGGGAGGCGTAAATCCATGGATAAAGGTGGGGGGGGGGTTAGATAGGGCCGGGGAGGGGTGGGTTAGGTAGAGGAAGGGAGGGGAAGGTGAGGGGAGGGCGAAAGAGAGTTCCCTCTGAGGCCGCTCCGATTTCGGAGCGGCCTCGGAGGGAACGGAGGCAGGCTGTGTGGCTCGGCGCGCGCCGGCTGCCCAAAATCGGCAGCCTTGCGCGCGCCGATCCAGGATTTTAGAGGATACGCGCGGCTACGCGCGTATCTTATAAAATCCAGCGTACTTTTGTTTGCGCCTGCTGCGCAAACAAAAGTATTCGATCGCGCAGTTTTTAAAAATCTTCCTCACTGTGAAAATCATCCCAGTAGTAAAATAATACATGTAGATTTTTGTGAAGCATTTTTTTGCATAGAGGTTAACTAAGTAACGACAGCTAACGAACTGCTTTGAATAATTTTCTATCGCAGCATTGAATTTGCAAAAAACATGAAAATAAGATTCATAAATAAAATAAAATTTGTACACAGACGGTAACTTTTAAACTGGCATGCGGGTGCACATGTGCACACATTCATCAGCTTGCACCCAGGGATGCAGCCATTTTATAACATACACGTGTACATGCACATATAAAATAGCCTGACCGTGGCACGTGTGCGCAATTTTAAGTGGACGCGCACCTATGTGTGCAAATGCCACTTCTACCGCGCAAGTGGGGGTATTTTAAAAGTCATGCGCGCTGATGCCATTACCAGATTTCCCAGTTGATTTCAGGTTCCCCCGGGTAAGGGACAGGATTTACAGATCTCCCTAGTTTAATTGCCTCTCTTCTCCCCTGTTAGCCCTGACCTTTAAAACCCCGCTGATCTGCCAGGAATCTTTTTTGCTTTACGGCTTGCACGTCATCCATAGCAGAAGTAAAGTTACTGGGCAGGAAACCCTGGTGTATTTATGTGCAAATTTCAAGTTTGAATCCAGGAACACCCATGCCCTACCCAGACCATGCCCATGGCTCGCCCCTTTTTTTGTAAATTTTTATCTGTGTGTGCCGTGACAAGCATGCACGTATCCAGCCGGCTTTTAAAATCCGCTTGGCGCGTGCCGTCCCAACATATTTGCGCATCCCCATATTTTCGCAAATGTTGGGCTTTAAAATTCACCTTAAAGGGGTGAATTTTAAAAGTGCTGCTCGTGTTAAAAGGCCCATATACGAGACTATGTGGCTGAGCACAAGCAACTCGTATTTTAAAACAGGCAAATTATACACGTGTATGCGCATGCGCGTGCAACAGAATGCGTGATAAAAGGGAGGATTTAGGGGTGGGTCAAGGGTGTTCTGGGGCAGGGCCAACATTTTCATGCATAAATCCCAATTTTAACCCATTATGTCCCAATGTCCTATTTAGAGGACAGATTCTAACCTCCTATGAGTAAAGACTAAAGAGGTTAGGACTTTTCAGCTTGGAGAAGAGACGGCTGAGGGGGGATTTGATAGAGATGTTTAAAATCATGAGAGGTCTAGAATGGGTAAATGTGAATAGGTTATTTAATCTTTCGGTTAATAGAAAGACTAGGTGGCATTCCATGAAGTTAGCATGTGGCACATTTAAAACTAATCTGAGAAAGTTCTTTTTCACTCAATTTAATCTCTGGAATTTGTTGCCAGAGGATGTGGTTAGTGCAGTTAGTATAGCTGTGTTTAAAATAGGATTGGATAAGTTCTTGGAGCAGAAGTCCATTACCTGTGATTAATTAAGTTGACTTAGAAAATAGCCACTGCTATTACTAGCAACAGTAACATGGAATAGACTTAGTTTTTGGGTACTTGCCAGGTTCTTATGGCCTGGATTGGCCACTGTTGGAAACAGGATGCTGGGCTTGATGGTCTGACCCTGTATGGCACGTTCTTATGTCCTTTAAGGATTTGGTACATAATGGGCCGGATTTTAAAAGGTTTACGCGCGTAATTCCGGGGGATTTTCGTGAGTAACCGGCCTTGCGCGCGCCGGGCCTATTTTAAAAAGGCCCAGCGACGTGCGTAAAGCCCTGGGACGCGTGTAAGTCCCGAGGCTTCCAAAAAGGGGTGGGGAGGGGGAGGGGGCGGGGCAGTCAGGCTCCCGACACAGCAGCCATATTTACCGCTGTGCCGGGGATTGCGCGCCAGAAGTCGGCCGGCGCGTGCAACTTGCCAGAGGCAGGCGCAAAAGGTAAAACAATAATTTGGGGGGGCTTAGAGTAGGGCTAGGTGGGAAAGGTTAGGGGAAGGGGTGGGAAGATCAGGTTAGGGGGAGGGAATGGGAGAAGGCAGCGCAGCTCGGCGCGTGCAAGGTGCAGAACTGTGCACCCCCTTGCAAGCGCCGACCCCTGATTTTATAAGTTGCCTGCACTCAACCTTTTAAAATCTACCCCAATGGGTTAAAACCGGTGAAGGCAGTGCATGTTGGGCTGTTACCTGCACATGTTTACTTCTGCTTTTGTTCAGGTGTAAGTCTGAAAAAAGCTCTGTAGCCAAAAACTGGATGAGAGATCTGGGTTAACTGGGGTGAGCGCAGGCTGAAGAATGACCTAGAGATAGACTGGGCAAGCTGGTGGACAAAGTGGTCTAACTGATTATTTCTTTCACGTGGTTACAAATGTGAGCTGCTTGAAATCTAACATATGCATCATTTATAAGGTTGTATGAACTGACTCCAAAATGTATTATACCTCCCTGTCTGCACAATCTTTGTTAACTTCTGTTTTATTTTACAATAAAATCTATTAAAAAGAAAAAAAAAAATTTTTTTTCTCACATGTGTAAAAGCTGATGCGAATAACATTTCCTCTCCTAACTAGCCACTTAAAATTAGGAGCACACGTACACGCATCAGGTATATTTTCAATCATACGTGCACACATGCACAGATAATTTAAAATTCCAGTTACTGTCCAATGGGCAATTTCTTCCTCTTAACCCTTTTGACATGCACTAACTGTGATTTTGTTATGTGAAAAATCAGAATTAGGAGCACTTTTGTACACTGATCTTAAGCTATCTGAAAGTATCTGCATACTTTCATAACATACATTTTTGCCAAATAGAAAAGAGGCAAAATGGAGAATCATTTTGGAGTTGTTTTAAAATTAAAATGCCTTCTGAAAAAAGCAAAAAGTAAGTAAAAGTAATTACATTAAAATATAAAGTAGTTTGTTTGCACTTGAGGTCTTTTTGGCAACAATGAATGTTTAAGAAGAACGTTTTTAATAAAATATTAAATAAAATTCTAGGCATGCCACTAATGCATGTACGTTATGCCATCATTTTCCGATGTGCAATGTGTATGCATACTTTTAGTCCCATTAACAATTCAATATTCAAACACAATGTACAAAGGTAGCTTGAGTATGAAAATGGGCATGTTGTGAATTGGGCTTACAAGCATGCATGTATTTTTGCTGTTAAGTTCCCTATTGAAATTTACCCCAAAATGGCAGTGTGTGGCAAAGAATCTATAGGCTTAACTGACCAATATTATTTATTTATGTATCTATTATTTATTTATCGAGTTTTATATACCGTCGTTCGGTTTCGCCATCACAACGGTTTACAAGTTTCGATCAGGGGCAGACAATTTACATGGGAAATACAAAGATCAAGGTTATAGAGGATTGCGAAGTAAGTATGGGAGCAGGTATATTTAGAGGCAGGTATCAGAAAGTTAGGTAATGGAATATATCGAGGTAGCATTCACGGGATTAGCGGGGAATCATAAGTGGTAGATAACAAAAATTGGAGTGGAAAGGTTTATAGTTTACGGTAGTAAAACTGAGTGTTCAGGTAGTTATGTTGTCAGAGTGCTGTGGTTGTGTTTATTTCCGGTTAGGAGGTCACTTGTGATGGGGCTGTTGTACTGTTCTTGGCTGTCTTTGTAAGCCTTGGTGAACAGCCAGGTTTTTAGATCTTTCTTGAATTCTTTTAGGTTGGGTTGCGTCCTTAGTTGGGTCGGGAGTGCGTTCCAAATTTTGGGGCTGGCGAGGGAGAATGCTCTTCCTCGTGATTTTGTGAGTTGTGCTGTGCGGATGGAGGGAATTTTTAGGAGTCACCCAAACAAAAATATTAATATTTTTACGTCTATTGAGATCGTTGTTAAAGATTAGGTGTGATGATCATGTCCATATATTGCTACATACTGCCAAGCAGAAGAATATAATAGCTACCTCTAGCTTTAAAAATCAATCCTGAATATAGCACATCCTAGAAAACAAAAGATAGGATAATATTGGAAAAAAAAGTAATTTGTTACAAATACCTGAAAGAACTTGAAGTTCTCACCAAGACTGACCAATAAAGCTAATGCAACCTGAAGTCTGAAAACAAGTCACCCATGCTCTTAGTTGAAAAGATTTCTATAGTAACTGTAAGATGAAAGTGGATGAGCTATAATATACTGTGTGAGGAAGGTTAGAAATGGATCAGTTGGAAAATGAGGAATCATCTTCTCATGAGACACAATAATATGAAGGGTTGATTACACTCCTGAAAATTAGGTTGCTGAGAAGAAATGACACATAAAGTTTTATTTGAAGCAACAACATTTCTTTTTCTTTTCCTCACTGACAACTACCCACTAAAATGCCATATAGTAGTATGAGTCAGTTTAAAAAGAACTGCTCCGAGGAGTGTGTCTGTACAGAAGAGATAGCCTTGTGTTCTCAATCCAATAGAAAATTAAATGCAGCGTTTGTTTCATTGTTCCATTTACAAATGCTGGCGTTATGCCTCCCCACCGTCAGTGCTGGTGCCCTGAAATGCACTGAAGGACAGTGATGATATTAGCCATTGCAATCCTCTCATATAATGCTTTCAGCGTGACCCAAACAAAATGTTTTACATACTCCCAGAAATGCAATCACAAATGACAGCCATACTAATTTAGAGCTACGGAGATCTTACTCTTAAGAGGTTTTTGCACCTTTTCTTTTTTTGCAATAGAACAGCTAACCTCACAAACATATTCTTCAGCTTAGATATTCTATATGTTCTGTAGTTTGTACATAGTTAATATCATCTATTCTCAGAGTAGACAAGCACAGAAAGATCCCAGGTTTATGCTGTGCCTGAGTCCGCATCTAAATCAGGCATTATGCTCATGGACATTTAGTACTATGCCTCCTGCTGGAGCTCTGGTACTGAGGTCAATGCTTAGTACAAATCTTGCTTATAAACTGAAGTCATATCTATCAAAATAAATTGAGTGAATGTTCCGTTTGTTGACGTAGTCAAAGCCTCCCTTGAAAACCTTTATAACAAACAAATGTGTGGGTTGTTTTTTTCCCTCTTCTCATGAAGAGGAGCCGCTACTGCAGTTTCTGCTGCCATTTTTATCCACTGTCACAGTTATGGTTATAAAAATGATATGTTTGTACTAAATCAGGATTTTCATGCCTTAGCAGAGGGCAGTTTTGAATAGTCCATGATGTTGCAAATATATGCTTGCACTGTTTACTTTACCTTACAATATAATTGCTTACAAGAAACATAAGCTAAAAGCACCCACATAAAAGGGATGTGGTGTTATGACTGGGCAGTGGGCAAGCAAGAGGTGGACCCTTGGGCCGACCTGCAGGTACTACACAGAGCAGGCCAGGAGGCGGAGTCAGAGCTTGGCAGGAACACCCGGAGCCTGGAATCCCCCCGGGAGGGGCCCGTAGGGACCCAGGCCCTGGGGACTAGCACAGTTCAAGATAGTCCAGAGAGGTCAGAAAGTTCAGGGATGGCTGCCGGTGGAGAGGCAGAGGGCTGGCTAGCAGGCAGGTCACTGAAGAAGGCGGGGTCTGAACCGGCCGCGGGTAGGAGGCTAGGCCGCGAAGCAGGCCGGAGCCACAGCAGGCGGCGGGTAGAGCTGGCCGCGAGACTACCCGGGAGCAGGAGTGATGGCTGGCCGGCGCAGGAGTCCGTGGCAGGCCGGGACCAAGGCAGGCGACTGGCTGGCAGAGAAGTCCATAAGGCAAACCGGAATCAAGGCAGGCAGGGGGCTAGCGAGAAGTCCGTGAGGCAAACCGGGATCAAGGCAGGCAGCAGGCTAGCGAGAAGTCCGTGAGGCAAACCGGGATCAAGGCAGGCAGCAGGCTAGCGAGAAGTCCGTGAGTCAAACCAGGATCAGGAACCAGGAGACAACGAGAGTAGCAAGTAAGAACAAGAACAGGAACAGGAAGCAACTAGTCAGCAGGAAACCTCGTTGCAAGGCGTCTAGTGGGGGACTGGACGCCGGTTAAATCTGGAGCAGGGCGTGACGTCAGCAGGTGAGGCGGAGCCGGGCTTCCGGGTGCTGTGCGCTTAAGAGAACCCTCCTCGCACGCGCGAGGCCAAGCAAGGGTAGGCCTGTAATGGTGTCTTCCTCGTGGGAACTCCTCGGGTGGCGGCCCTGTCGAGCCTGGATTCAAGCCTGGATTCCTGAAGGAGCCTGGATTCCTGAAGGAGCTGAAGCGATGGTAAGCGGGCCTGAGCCCGAACATGAGAGGGGCGGTCGGGACCGCCCCTCTCATGTTTACACAATGTTTGCACAATGTTTACACAATGCATGTGTAAACAAAAACACATTAAATGAGGCCATATTTGTTTCATTCATGGACTCCCGAAATGAAGAAAATGAAACCATCATCTCACCCCTTCGACCAAATCCCTACAAAAATCCTCCTACTAATCCCGGACACTATCTCCAAAACCCTAGCTGACATAATCAATTGCTCCCTATCCCAGGGTATCTACCCAGATGACCTCAAAACGGCATCGATCAAACCACTTCTCAAAAAACCAAACCTTAACACTAATGATCCCGGTAATTTCCGCCCCATCTCCAACCTCCCGTTCATAGCAAAAGTCATGGAGAAACTAGTAAACACACAATTATCCAATTACCTTGAGGATCACCAAATACTATCCCCTAACCAATTTGGATTTCGCAGAGCAGCAAGCACGGAAACGCTTCTACTCTCCCTCACAGACTTCCTACTAACAGGTTTAGACAAAGGACACGCCTACCTTCTAATTCTACTTGACTTTTCGGCGGCATTCGATACGGTCAATCACCACATTCTACTAAACCAGTTGGAAAACATCGGAGTCCAAGGCACAGCACAGAACTGGTTCAAAACCTTTCTGGAAAATAGAGGATATAAGGTTAAAATCCACAACAAAGAATCTCAGTACCATCCATCTTCACTAGGGGTTCCACAGGGTTCTTCTCTTTCACCCACCCTTTTCAATATATACTTGCTACCACTCTGCCACCTCCTCACCAAACTAAACTTGAAACACTTCCTATTCGCAGATGACGTACAGATCGTAATCCCCATAAAAAGATGCATTATAAGCACATTAGAATTTTGGAACAACTGCCTGACGGAGATCAAACACCTCCTTAACAGTCTTAACCTTATTCTAAATGCCTCAAAAACAGAATTCCTCATTATAGCACCCGAAAACAACAACATCACCACAAACCTACCAGCCAACCTGCAAACCTTGCACGTAAGAGATCTAGGAGCAATCATCGATAACCGCCTAAACCTTAAATCATTCATAAACCAAACAACCAAGGACTGTTTTCACAAGTTATTCATCCTCAAAAGAATCAGACCACTGTTCCATTCACAAGACTTCAGAACAATACTCCAAGCAATAATCTTCTCAAAGCTGGATTATTGTAATTCTATTCTACTAGGTCTCCCTGCCTCTCATACAAAACCTCTTCAGATGGTGCAGAACACAGCCGCCAGAATTCTGACCAACTCCAGGAAATTCGACCACATCACCCCCATCTTGAAAACCCTCCATTGGCTTCCCATTCACTACAGAATTATGTATAAATCTATTACCACCATCTTCAAAGTCATACATCAACTCGCTCCATTAAATCTACAAATACCACTCAAGAAACACACCTCTGTCAGACCAACTAGAGAACACTACAAAGAATCACTTCATGTTCCAAAAGCCAAAACATTCCAACACAAATCTTTCGAAGACAGAGCTCTATCCACAGCAGGCCCGCGCTTATGGAACTCCATCCCTTCAGAGCTTCGCCAGGAACCATGCCTACCAACTTTTAGGAAAAGACTAAAAACCTGGCTTTTCAAAAAAGCCTACCAGAGTTCTGATTGATCCAGGTTCCCTTTCAACCACATATTGTCGCCCCCAACCTTCCTCTTCCCTCATCCTAGTGTAAACCCCTCCTCACCAATAGTCTACCACTACTTTGATTTCACTTAGCCCTCGACGTCCTCGAGACACAGATCCATTATAGCATACTATGTAAATATTAACTGTAAATGCATTTTTACTAGGTAAATATTCCTGTCCCTCTCTCTTTTTCCTCCTATCCCAGTTGTGAACTTCCCTGTTCATTGTAACTATTATTTTCCGCACCAGTTCAATACCTCTAGTTCTATGTTCAATGCACAACTTGTTAAATGTAAACCGACTTGATGCAACCTCTGGTCGTGAAAGCCGGTATAGAAAATAATAAAATAAATAAATAAGAAGACGAAAACGGCAACAACAGCGAAAAGGTAATGAGCCTTTTCACTGACTATTTTGCGCCGAATAACTACACCTTTTATGGTGTAGTTATTCGGCGCGTTGCCGGCAGCGATCGCACCGCGGTGGTGCGATCGCTGCCGGCTAGCGCAGGACCGCCCCCCGCTTCACCCCCCGTCCCCCATTAGCATCGGGATTCACTAAGCCTTGCGACATTAGTGAATCCAGGCCATAATGATTTGTGTTCCTCTGTTCATTCATATTTGACAATGGTAGATTGGGAAAACATATCAAGCTGTATAAGTGTTTAGTAAAAGCCCACAGCAGAACAGAAAAGTGCTGAGAACCTATTGGTGAATAGTTAACGATAGCATTAGAATAAACCCCAACTTTTCCAGCTACTCCCCTTTTCCATTAGCCCATCCCTATCTTCTGTCAGCTCCCATTTTTTTTTATAAATCTCCTTGCTATCGCTTTCTTTAACCCATTCTGTTAAATGTTAATCCTATGTTATTTCTATAGCTTAATAGATCTGTTACTCTCCCTGTTAAAACAATGCTTTTATCACCAATACTTTTATCACCATAATATCTCGCCACTTAGATCCATTGCTAGCTAGATTATGTTATTATGAACTTACTTTGTTATTTATGAATTTAACTTATTATGTTATGAACTTACCCTGTTATCCCTACGTTTAAAACAATGCTTGTATCACCAATATTTTTATCACCATAATATCTCGCCACTTAGATCCATTGCTAGCTAGATTCTGTTATTTATGATCTTACTTTGTTATTTATGAACTTACCTTATTATGTTATGAACTTAACTTACCCTGTTATCCCTACATTTAAAACAATGCTTGTATCACCAATACTTTTATCACCATAATATCTCGCCACTTAGATCCATTGCTAGCTAGAATCTGTTATTATGAACTTACATTGTTATTTATGAATTTACCTTATTATGTTATGAATTTACCCTGTTACTCCTACGTTTAAAACAATGCTTGTATCACCAATATTTTTATCACCATAATATCTCGCCACTTAGATCCGTTGCTAGCTAGAATCTGTTATTTATGATCTTACTTTGTTATTTATGAATTTACCTTATTATGTTATGAACTTACCCTGTTACTCCTGCGTTTTTCCGTTGCTAGTTAGTTACTGTCTTTTATGATCTTTCCCTCTGAAGACTGTTGCCACATTATATCACTGTATGTCATTCAGTTCCTGCTATACCATTAGTCTGCATTATAAAGCCTGTTGCTATACGATATACCATTCACATGTTTCTCGTAAAGCCTGTTGCTGCAATATGTTATTTGTGAACCGCGGTGATGTTCCAAACGTACCGCGGTATATAAAAACTCCTAATAAATAAATAGATATTCATATATTGGAGAAGGAAACAAAATACCCCTCTAACAACAATTTGCTCTCTGGTAAGGAAAAAACTGGAACTTAAAATTAAACAGGAAGACCCGGAGAGCTGCAAAATGAGGAAAAATGTGTCATTGAATATAATTTGGCTAAAGCAATTGCAGGATACATCAAAAGCTTAAGGGGTCGACTTTAAAAGCATTGCTCACGCAAAAATGCCCCTTATACATGAGTATGTGGGCCAGACGTGGAGCAACGCAGATTTTAAAAGCCGCAATTTACATGTGTATATGTGCGTACACGAGCACAAATAAGGGGGCAGAAAGGGGGTGGACACGGGCATTCTGGGGTGGAGCCAACTGTTACGTACATAAGTCCATATTTTAAAACCAGAAGCCACAGCGCAGGGCAGCTTGTTAGCTGAGTAATTTTACTGCTGCTCCTGATGAGGGGCAAGGCTGCAAATCTCGCATTTTAGGGCTTACACGACTCGCTGAGGGGTCCGGGTCAACTGGAGGGAGTGCAGGTTGAAGAACCAGAGGGGGCTGAATGGCCTCGAGATTGACTGGGCAAACTGGTGGACTAATTGGAAAACTGGGAATGTCCTTCACGCGAGCATATTTTAAAATCTGCTTATTAAATGCATGTTAAATCCAGCAAAGTCCCAAGGAAGATATGGAAGATTTGCTTGAGTAACCTCTTAAAATTAGGAGCACAGTTACTCGTAGCTGGCGTATTTTAAATCATATGTGCGCAAGTGCACGCATGATTTAAAATTCCAGCATATCTCCGTTCGTGCACCAATATGCGCGTGCATGGGTAAATGCGGTTCTCGTTTTAAAATTAGAGGACAGTTCACACATGCAATACAATATCATTTCTTTTGAAAATAATCTTTATTCAGCGAAGAGCACATGAAAAAATCATCACATGCAGCAAGTCAAAAAGCAGAATGAGCAAATCTCAACCATATTAGAAAGACATAGCTGCTAAGAAATAACTCATCCTCCCATAAGTCCTTTGCTGCTTTTTAATCATAATAACCTCCTAACAACTGCAACCAAACTCAACCCCCACCCACCATTTATAACTTCTGTAACTACATACCCATGGTCTTTTAGGTACGTGCTTCAGCCCAATACTCTAACTTCCCCAGCCACACACAGGCTTACCCTTATTATCACACACACACACACACACACACACACACACACACACATGCATAACTCCTACCCATGAGAGAAAGAAAGCACACACCTTTGTACACACACATCACCAGTCAGCAAAATAACCTTGATCAATCAGGGACTTTACCAGTTCTGGTGGTAAACAATGAAAACATTGAAACCCTGCCTCTACACAGGTGTCTGTCACCTTTCGCTCAACATATTTTGCATCCAGTCGTTCCCTACCATGTAATCAGACATATCCAAGAGTATTTTATGCATGGATTGACAGTACTTATGCCTATCATCAGAGGAAATAACAGTGTTCAACTCTCTACTCCAAAGGTTAGCCAGTGAGGTGAGTCCCTCTAAAGATAACTGTTGTTTACATATCGCTTGTCACTGCAAAATAGTATTATTTGCTTCTCCTATACTTTGCACTTTGTTTGCAAAAACATGTTCTTGTCTGAGATCTTCTGTGGACCACTTAAAAGACCACACAGTGTCTAGCTTGCAAAATAAAATGTGAAGAAGTGGGGTTCGGGCAGGTCATATTGAATTTGCAAGCTCTGGAAGGAGTGGCCGGTTAAGAGATCTGCATTGTAAAGATGGCCTACTGTCTGTAGTCCAGCTTGCGACCAAGCTTGAAAAATATGCTTATATTCCATGCCAGGTGGAAATGACTTGTTACCCCAAAAGGGCAGCCTTAACGAGACATTAACCTCTCTTGCCTCCCATCGCCAAGCCAGTATGGCCGTCCGCATCAAAACATTTTTTAACAACTTTTAGCAAACTGGATTCCTGAATATGAAGATTCCTGAATATGAAGTAGAAAAAGATTCCTGAATATGAAGTAGAAAAACAGGGAACAAGCATACCCACCACCGTATCATGATCCCAATACTTAAAGTTACCCGTTTACCATTCCCCAACAGAGCGCAGCTGGCATGCAGCATTATAAAGCTCTTTGCTGTTAACAGTTTACAGTAGCCCACTCTAGCATACCTCTCCATACAAATTACCTCTCCATACAAAATACCTCTCCATACAAAATGTCGTCGTCGTCGTTGTTTATAATTTAATGCAAACTTTCCCATGTTATCTCCCACCTTCTTTTAATACCTTGTTTACATGTTTTAATTGTTCAATGTAAAGCGCCATGCCTGGCGCCTGTTTATGTTACAATGTGAACCGATATGATATCCTGGATGAATGTCGGTATATAAAAATTTTAAATAAATAAATAAATAAATAAATAAAATTGAAGAAACACATAAACCGGTGTGATTTGTAGTTTTGTACAGGAATATCGGTGTATAAAAATCAAACATAAATAAATAAAATATTTGAGCGTAGAGAGGTCTGTCCCAGTTAGCCGGCAAGGAAGCATTTGTAATCAGTTTAGGGAAGATTATCATTTTCAATAACATGCAGCATCCCAAAAAGGAAACAGGTAAATCTTTCCACACATTTAGCTGCACTTGCATTGTGGAGATGGTTTCTGTGATATTAAGAGCATAAATCAGTGAGGAATCCCTTGGTATCCACATACCCAAGTATTTTCCCCTACTGTCAACCCACTTAAAGCGGAAACTGCCAGACCAGTAGCGTTCAAGGTCGGGATCTAGGGGTAAAGCTTCACATTTGTCACAGTTGATTTTTACCCCAGAAAAGGAGGAGAATTTAAAAAAACAGATCCTGTATCTCTGGCACACTGTGAAAGGAATCGCTATCAAAAAGCAGGATGTCATCCGCAAAAAGTGAAATCTTGAGTTGCTTGGGCCCCACCTTAATTCTCTGAAATACTTGCTCCCCCCCCCCCCCTCTGTAATTTTAGCACCATGGGCTCTATTGCTAATACAAAGAGTAAGGGAGAGAGAGGGCAGCCTCACGCACTCCCTGCTCCAAATTAAATCTCTGTGATATATAGCTGTTTATAAGCAGTTGAGTGCTCAAATTATTATAAAGGGTTTGCAACTGCTCTATGATTGGGCCCTGAAAACTTTAATAGTTCATTATCCAGAAAAGGTATTTCCATGACATAGAGTCAAATGCCTTTTCAGCATTCAACCCAAAATAAGGGGCTGTTGGGATTCCTCATGAGTTAAAGCAGCAATCTACCTTCTGACATTGTGTTACGCCGGAGGTGGACCCTTGGCTCGAGGTGGGGTTGATGCTACCCGTAGGCCAAGGCCCACGGGTCCCTACCGTTGGGAGGTGGAGCTGGCTAGAAGACGGAGGCCGACTGGAGCTTTGCCAATACCAGCCCTCATTGCCCGCAGGTTGAGCCCTTGGGTGCCAGGGCCAGCTGGTCTTAGGCGGGCCTCTATGTGATGACTCCCAGTAGAGAGGTGGATAGTAGCCAGGAACTAGCGGAGCTAATAGATAGGCTGAAGCAGGTCCGGATGAGGCAGGGATCCAGAGACCCGAGTGCCAAAAGGAACCAGAGAAGAAGACAGGTTGCGCCCGAGTAATAGTAGGCCGGAGCCTGAAAGGCCAAGTCCAGGGAGATACCAGAAGACATGGTAGAGAACAGGCTGGCATCAGGGCAGGCAGCAGACATGGAAGGGCGGTCAAACAAGTGAGGGTCAAAAACAGAAGTCAGTCCAAACATAGTCAGAAGTGTAGCAAGGATCAAAGCCAGAAGTCAGTCCTGAGCATGGTCCAGACGTAGCGAGGGTCAAAGCCAGAGGTCAATCCAACAAGGCAAGGAAGGGACCAGGTATGAATCAGGAACGGGAACCAGGAACGGAGTCAGGATCAGGAACCAGGAACGTAGACAGGAACAAGCAATGAGCACATGACAAGCATGGAGACCTGTTGCCAAGGCGCGCTCTGACTGTCAGAGCTCGCCTTAAATATTCCCAGGCTGATGACATCATTAGAGAGGACCGGCAGCTCTAGCCTGCTGCGGGCCCTTTAAATGAATGGAAGAGGAGCGTGCGTGCACCTAAGGGAGTGAGTGTGAAGAGCCGACAACGGTGGCGTCTCTGCAGCATTCCAGGCCTACTGGCGGCAGGCAGGCCGCGAAGAGGAGTGCAATGCCGGGATCCCCCTGTATCAATCTGGTAGCCAGGGCCCGCCCCTGTTGAGATGGCAGAACGTCGGGTGAGGGAGGCCGGTCGCTGGGACCGCAGCCGGCCAACACAACACATTGCCATTTTTTATGCCTTGTCTGCCGCAAATATAGCCTGTATGAATGTCAGCAATTAGCCCAGGAAGCACTATGTTAATGCAGGCTGCCAAGAGAGACACGAAAAGTTTCATGTCGACATTTATTAATGTCATAAGTATATACAAGCTGGCCTCAGAGAGGTCTTTGCCTTTCTTGAGCAACACTATCAGGGACTGATTCATTTCAGAAAAAAGAATTTTCCCTGCTAGCAAGAATTATAAAACTTTGCCAGAAGAGAAAGGATACTAAGCTTTAAGATCTTATAATACTCCGGGCCCAACTTGTCTAAACAAGAGGCTTTTCCCAACTTCAGTCATTGGATAGCTGCAAATACTACCGTGTCTATAATGGGCATATTTAGTCTATCAAGTTTTTCTATGGTTATTAGCAGCCAAACCATATCACGAAAACCCCCTGCTTAACTCATAATTTCCCAACTACTGGCTATATAGGGATTTATAAAATACTATGAAACTATCTTCAGTGTCTTTAGTGGTGTAAGTAAACTGCCCCGTACTATCTTGAATCCCAATAATGACAAACATTTGTCCCTTATTTTTCACTAGGTTTCCTAGATGCTTACTTGCTCTATTACCATATTTATAATGTTTATGTTTAAAATCTTTCTTCTGAAATGAATCAGTGCCTGATAGTGTTGCTCTTTGAAACAACATAGTATTCAATACTGCTTGTGACAGATCCATTCTCTCTTATCTTTTGCATCAAGCATAATGAAATGCTGAGTTTGAGCTAACTGAACTACTTGGAAGAGCTGTATGATTTCAGTATCTCTGAGCGTCTTTTGTTCTGCACATGTGCTATCACATGTCCTCACATGATAGCCTTACTAGCTTCCCATAATAAAGTCAGGGAATTTGGTCCTTATCCTTATGGGCTCTGTAGTCTTGCCAATGACTTTGTAAATATTTATGGAAACTTTGCTGCTGACAGGGGCTGGAACTCATTCTCCAATGTAATACCCTCTGTCCCGGATCTTCCAATTCCAAACCCAGAAAAATTGGGGTGTGATCAGAAATAGGTATTATACCAATATTTGACTCTCATACCTTGAGGAACAGACTGGAGACTGGTGAATAAAATGAGAAGCTTAGGAGTGAGTGCCGAGGTGGTGGCCTGGATTGCAAACTGGTTGACGGACAGAAGACAGTGTGTGATGGTAAATGGAACTCTCTCTGAAGAGAGAGCGGTTTTAAGCGGTGTACCACAAGGATCGGTGTTGGGACCAGTCCTGTTCAGTATCTTTGTGAACGACATAGCGGACGGGATAGAAGGTAAGGTTTGTCTTTTTGCGGATGACACTAAGATCTGCAACACAGTGGACACGCCGGAAGGAGTGGAGAGAGTGAGACGGGATTTAAGGAAGCTGGAAGAGTGGTCAAAGATATGGCAGCTCAGATTCAATGCCAAGAAGTTCAGAGTCATGCATATGGGGAGTGGAAATCCGAATGAACTGTATTCGATGGGGGGAGAGAGGCTGATGTGCACGGAGCAGGAGAGAGACCTTGGGGTGATAGTGTCTAATGATCTGAAGTCTGCAAAACAATGTGACAAGGCGATAGCTAAAGCCAAAAGAATGCTGGGCTGCATAGAGAGAGGAATATCGAGTAAGAAAAGGGAAATGATTATCCCCTTCTACAGTCCTTGGTGAGGCCTCACCTGGAGTACTGTGTTCAGTTCTGGAGACCGTATCTCCAAAGAGACAGAGACAAGATGGAGGCGGGTCCAGAGAAGAGTGACCAAAAAGGTGGAGGGTCTTCATCAAATGACTTATGAGGAGAGATTGAAGAATCTAAATATTTAAATATGAAAGGAAGAGCAGAGGTGATATGATACAGACTTTCAGATACGTGAAAGGTTTTAATGATCCAAAGACAACAACAAACCTTTTCCATCGGAAAAAAATCAACAGAACCAGAGGTCACGATTTGAAGCTCCAGGGAGGAAGACTCAGAACCAATGTCAGGAAGTATTTCTTCACGGAGAGGGTGGTGGATGCCTGGAATGCCCTTCCGGAGGAAGTGGTGAAGACCAGAACTGTGAAGGACTTCAAAGGGGCATGGGATAAACACTGTGGATCCATAAACTCTAAAGGATGTGAATGAAGAGTGGGTGGCTCGCGGGAATGATGGCTACTACCTGGAGATAATACCCTTATTCAATAAACATACGCACGGTTAATGTGACTCCAACATTGCTCTAAGCTTCAATGGCAAGAGGAAATGTGGAAAAAAGGATTTGCATTCACAAAAAAGCAGGGAGTAGCTTGCTTGTTACGGCGGTTACTACCCCAAACCAAATAAACCTACTTCACTTTCAATACATATCCAGCATAGCTCTCTGCTTCAATGGCAGGGGAGGAAGACCGATACTTCACGCATATCCAGCATAGTTTTCTGCTTCAACGGCAGGAGAGGAAGACCGATACTTCACGCATATCCAGCATAGCTCTCTGCTTCAACGGCAGGGGAGGAAGACCGATACTTCACACATATCCAGCATAGCTCTCTGCTTCAACGGCAGGGGAGGAAGACCGATACTTCACGCATATCCAGCATAGCTCTCTGCTTCAACGGCAGGGGGGATGAGAAAAGTGGATCTATATACAGACATACAGACAACAACCAACAAGGACTGAATTACATAGTCTGGATAAACAAATAAGCATGGGTGTAGCTTGCTTATTTGTTACTACCCCTAACTAATTAAGCTAGATATTTCACTTAGATGCAGTTCCAACACTGCTCTCTACATTAATGGTGGGGGTGGAAGGGAAATAGAACCAAAAGGTTACTAAGAGCCAAGAGAAACAGATAAGTATGAGAAGAAAAAAAAAGTGCGAAGCTTGCTGGGCAGACTGGATGGGCTGTTTGGTCTTCTTCTGCCGTCATTTCTATGTTTCTATGTCATTTCTATGTTTCTATAACAAGCTCTCTTCAACCAACAGACAATCCAGCCTGGAGTAGCTTTTATGAAGTTCTATTACCCCAAGTCTAGCACCTGCCAAGTATCTAAGAGTCCTAGCTCTGCAGTCACAAAGCTAACCCCCAATTTTTCCTGATCTGGCTTTTACTCCCTAGGTTTGCAGTCTGCTTGACAGTCGTCCGCTACGTTAAAATCCCCACCTGTCACCACTTGATACTCTAGGAATCAATGTAATGTGGAGATCATGGTAGTGAAAAAGTAATGGGAATAATTGTTAGGGGCATACAAAGTACAGAATTCTACTTTCTAGCCAAATACCCTCCCAAAAATTATAACAAATCTGCCCTCTTCATTAGACACCTGGTGCTCTATCTGGAAAGGCAGTTGCTTGTGGACTAATATGGCCACTCCTCTTTGCCGCCATGAATAAGAAGAGAAATAACATTGCCCTATATATTCTCATTTCAATTTAAGGTGTTCTGCAGATGCATTACTTGGACCATGAGCTTTCTGTTTGTGAAATATGTATAATAATTTCTTGCGTTTTATTGGCCAGTGCACATCATCTATCTACATTTAAGGGTAGATTTTCAAAACGAGTGCGTGTGCGTCCATGTGCGCGCACTACCCGGTGCGCACACATAGACACGCAATTTTATAACATGTATGCGCCAGTGTGCGCATGTTATAAAACCGGGGGTCGGCGCGTACAAGGGGTGCACATTTGTGCAACCTGCGCACTCCCACAGCCTTCCCCAGTTCCCTCCCAGTCCGCTCCAATTTAGGAGCGGCCAGGGAAGGAAATTCCCTACCCCCTATTCTACCCTTCCTACCCCTTCCCCTAACCTTCCCGCCTCCTAGCCCTATCCTAACCCCCCCCCCCCCAAATCCTTATCTTACCTGTTTTTCCTGCTTCTAGCAGGCACAGGTTGCGCATGCCGGCACCCTGTCGGTACGCGATCGCCCGGCACAGCGGCAAATGGCTACTGTGCCAGGGGCCTCTAGCCATGCCCTGCCCCACCCCCAGACCACCCCTTTCCTAAGACCCCGGGACTTACACACGTCCCGGGGCTTTTCGCACGTGGCCGGGCCTTTGAAAATAGGCCCAGTGCACGTAAGGCCACCTACGCGCGTAAATCCCCAGGGTTTACATGTGTAAAGTTTTTTAAATCTGGCCCTTAGTGTACATTCTGTATATTAATCCTAACCATAACCCGTTTTTGTGAAAGAATGGCCTGAGTGCACCAGTAAAATGAAGCACTGTTAGAGTCTTGTAGCTCTGCATGCCCCCCCCCCCCCCCCCAGCCTGGGCAAACAGTCCAACGCACACAAATAGACAAATATAAAGTCCCAGATCCCAGTCCCTGTCAGGGGCAACATCCGCATTGCAATTGCCAAGCTTCTTCCCATAGATAGCCATCCATCCATACAACCAGATACACTCCCAGAACCACACATTTACTTCCCTCACACATACAGAGCAAAACCCTCACACTTTCCAAGGGACCACAAACCCCATTCCCCCTACCACTCATTCTGGGGCATGCCCAGGAAAATCCCCCAGAGAAAGTAACAGACTTTGCAGACTTCTCGGGAATGCAGTGCAGCCTTCCCAATATGAACCTAGTATTATAGGTATAAGCATTCAGAAGTCCTTGCAAGAAGAATAGTAATCATGTTAAACATATTCACTTTAAGAAGGCCTTGCATACTAGATGGCGGCCCACAGCTCGGCGACCACCCGCACCCAACCGCCTCCTCCCCCCTGCCGAGGCTTGCACGATCGGCGCGGCCCATCCGGGGCAAGAGCCTGCTCACCAGCCTCTGCGAGGTGAGCCGTGCAGGAGAGACCAGAGGCAAAGGATAAACGAAAACGAAACTAAAACTTCTGCCGCCCCCGAGCCGAGAACCAAGCCCGCAGGACACAACGTCGTGAGTGAGCCGCGCCCCTAAGCAGGCATCAGGCCAATCAGAGGGCGGCTACTGCTCCCTTTAAACCCCGGCGCATCTCGGCGGCATCCTTTTCGGCGGCCCACAGCTCGGCGACCACCCGCACCCAACCGTCTCCTCCCCCCTGCCGAGGCTTGCGCGATCGGCGCGGCCCATCCGGGGCAAGAGCCTGCTCACCAGCCTCTGCGAGGTGAGCCATGCAGAAGAGACCAGAAGCAAAGGATAAACGAAAACGAAACTAAAACTTCTGCCGCCCCCGAGCCGAGAACCAAGCCCGCAGGACACAACGTGGTGAGTGAGCCGCGCCCCTAAGCAGGCATCAGGCCAATCAGAGGGCGGCTACTGCTCCCTTTAAACCCCGGCGCATCTCGGTGGCGTCGCGCGTCCGGCGTTGCGCGCCCGAAGGAGCGCGACCTAAGGGGCCTGCCCCTTAGTGCGCCCCTTGGAGCGTCCCAGAGCCAGGGCCGTTACTCATCCCTATCCATTTATCCAGCGACCACCCATCCAGCCTCCAGCAGCATCCATTAGGGGTGTGCATTCGGATTGACCGCATTAGTGAAACGCAACTCATTTTTTTTTTTTACTTAAAAAATTGATTCGACATAAACGATCGGATTTCCCACATATCGAACATAGATATGTTCGATATGTGGGAAATCGCGATTGTTGAGCCAAAATAAAAATATAAACCCCCTCACCCTCCTTAATCCCCCCCCCCCCCGACTTACCACAACTCCATGGTGATGGAGCGGAGTGAGGACGCCATTTCTGCAATCCTTGGCGAGAAGCATGTGACGTCGGCGGCACGTCGAGTGACGCCGGCGTCACGTGATTCCCGGCTCGTTCGCGCCGGACGGCTCGTTCGGCCCAAAAAGAACTTTTGGCCAGCTTGGGGGGGCCTCCCTGACGAGCCGGGAATCACGTGGCGCCGCGTCACTCAGACGCGGCGTCACGTGATTCCCGGCAAGTTCGCGCCGGACGGCTCGTTCGGCCCAAAAAGAACTTTTGGCCAGCTTGGGGGGGTCAGGAGGCCCCCCCAAGCTGGCCAAAAGTTCTTTTTGGGCCGAACGAGCCGTCCGGCGCGAACTCGCCGGGAATCACGTGACGCCGCGTCACTCGACGTGCCACCGACGTCACATGCTTCTCGCCAAGGATTGCAGAAATGACGTCCTCACTCCTCGCTCGATCACCAGGGAGTTGTGGTAAGTCTGGGGGGGGGGATTAAGGAGGGTGAGGGGGTTTAAATTTTTTTTTTGCACATATGTACATATACCCAACTCATTGGATTTTTTTTATGTCCATATTGGCCGCAAGTGGGACCCCCTTTCGGACATAAAAAATATGAACATAAAATTTTGCTCTGCACATCCCTAGCATCCATTCAGTCTCCAGAGGCACTCATTCAGTCTCCAACAGCACACATCCAGTCTCATTCAGTCTCATTCAGTCAACAGACTCATTCAGTCTCCAGCAGCACTCATCTAGTCCCCAGCAGCACTCATCCAGTCTCAAGAGGCACTCATCCAACCTCCAGCAGCACTCATCCATCCTCCAGCAGCACTCATCCAGTCTCAAGAGGCACTCATCCAACCTCCAGCAGCACTCATCCAGTCTCAAGAGGCACTCATCCAACCTCCAGCAGCACTCATCCATCCTCCAGCAGCACTCATCCAGTCTCAAGAGGCACTCATCCAACCTCCAGCAGCACTCATCCATCCTCCAGCAGCACTCATCCAGTCTCAAGAGGCACTCATCCAACCTCCAGCAGCACTCATCCATCCTCCAGCAGCACTCATCCAGTCTCAAGAGGCACTCATCCAACCTCCAGCAGCACTCATCCATCCTCCAGCAGCACTCATCCAGTCTCAAGAGGCACTCATCCAACCTCCAGCAGCACTCATCCATCCTCCAGCAGCACTCATCCAGTCTCAAGAGGCACTCATCCAACCTCCAGCAGCACTCATCCATCCTCCAGCAGCACTCATCCAGTCTCAAGAGGCACTCATTCAATCTCCAGCAGCTCTCATCCAATCTCCAGCAGCTCTCATCCAATCTCCAGAGGCACTCATCCAGTTTTCAGAGGCACTCATTCAGTCTCCAGAGGCATTCATTCAGTCTTCAGCAGCATTCATCCAATCTCCAGCGACACTCATTCAGTCTCTATCAGCACTCATCCAATCTCTAGCAGCACATCCAGTTTTCAGCAGCTCTCATCCAGCACCGATCCAACCTTTAACAATAATGCAATACCGCCCACGCACCTACAAATCACTCATCCCAATCATGATTTCCCCCACTACACAGTTCCTAGGTCTCTCCCTATTCACCATAATCCTATTCAACGCCCAATCGCTCACCAACAAAACTCTGATACTTAACGACATACTGCAGGACACAACCCCAGACTTTTGCGCCATAACAGAAACATGGCTCAAATCCACAGACATCGCACTCATTAACCAACTACCAACACAGACTTACGATTTCTTCTCCATCCCAAGACAAAAAAAAAGAGGAGGGGGTATCTTCCTAGCTGCTAAAAAATCCTTAAGGTTCACACACCACCCCATCAGTACAGCTACTAAACTTGAACTAGGATTGTTCAAATCAGAACATCTCCAAATCCTTCTAGTCTATGCCCCTCCAGGCTTACTAGAGTCAGACTCCTCACCTATTATCGAAACTATAACTTTTCATCTCAATCTTGACTCCCCTGCTATAATCCTGGGCGACTTTAACTTACATGTTGACAAAGTCCCCCTTTCAACAAACTGTGAAGCTCTCCTCACCGCACTGTCAGCGATGGGTTTCTGCCAACAAATCAACAAACCCACTCATAAAGCAGGCCACACGCTCGATCTCCTCTTTATAAACTCCGGTATTTCTCTTACAAAACAACCAAGTTGCAAAAAAGTCCCATGGTCAGACCATTCTCTAATCTCCACCAGCTTTTCTCTACCTCGATCAGACTCTAACCTCAACTCAAGACCCGCTTTCCTATACAGAAAACCTTGCACCTCGGAACAACTCAGCAAACTTCTAACCTCGGAGCTACCACTCATTGATGTTTCTACACCCAACTCTGCCCTCCAATCCTGGTCCAAAATAACAAAATCTATAGCAAACACTCTCTGCCCACTGACAACCAAAATAATGTCTTCTAATGCATCTAAACAACAACCCTGTTTTAATGAGGAACTACGAAAGCTCAAACAACTACTTCGGCAAAAAGAAAGAAAATGGCGCAAAGCCCCTTCACCGACCTCTCTCTCTGATTACAAACGATCACTCCATCTATACAAAAGTATCACGTTGAAAACCAAAAGAGACTATTATGCCCGGAAGGTTCATCATCTCATCTTTGACTCAAAAGCCCTATTCGCCTTTGTTTCAAGCCTCACCAAACCCATCACTCCAGATATCCCACCCGAACAAGCCCAGACTAAAGCAGACGAACTTGCCCTTCATTTCAACAAAAAAATATCGGATCTCCTTAATCAGCGGATTCCAAACTCTACTTCTCCAGATAACACATATTTCCCCCAAAACAAAGACATCCAGCTTAATGCTTTCGAACCCATAACAATCACAGAGATACAAACGGCGTTAAGGAGAATGAAACCGTCATCACACCCATTTGATCAAATCCCTTCTAAAATGCTTCTTCTCATCCCTGACACGATAGCAAAAACCCTTGCAGATATCATAAACTGCTCTCTAGCACATGGTATCTACCCAGATGACCTAAAAACTGCCTCAATCAAGCCATTACTAAAAAAAACAAATCTAAATGCATGTGATCCCAACAACTTCCGCCCTATTTCAAACCTCCCTCTCATAGCCAAAATCATGGAAAAATTGGTAAACACCCAACTATCCAACTACTTAGAAGACCACAGTATTCTGTCCCCAAACCAATATGGTTTTCGCAAAGCAGCAAGCACAGAAACGCTACTACTCTCACTCACGGACTTCCTCCTCTCTGGTATTGATAAAGGCCAAGCATATTTACTAATCCTCCTCGACTTCTCGGCGGCCTTCGACACCGTCAACCACGCCCTCCTTCTAAAACAACTGGCAAACATTGGTTTAACAGGTACCACATTAAACTGGTTCAAAACATTTCTAGAAAACAGAGGATACAAAGTCAAAATTCACAATAAAGAATCCCAATACCACCCTTCTAATAGAGGGGTGCCGCAAGATTCATCACTTTCACCCACGCTCTTCAATGTCTACCTGTTACCACTATGTCAATTACTTACAAAATTAAGCCTGAAACACTTCCTTTTCGCAGACGACGTACAGATCGTGATCCCCATAAAAGAATCAATCTCAAAAACAATGGAATACTGGGACACTTGCTTATTAGAAATTAAACTTCTCCTCAACAGTCTAAATCTAGTGCTCAATGCTTCGAAAACAGAATTCCTGCTCATATCACCGGAAAACAATAACATACTTCCAAAACCACCCACACTCCTTCAAACAGCTCATGTAAGAGATCTAGGAGCCATCCTAGACAATCGTCTCAACCTCAAACCATTCATTAACCAAACCACCAAGGATTGCTTCTACAAATTGCATATTCTGAAAAGAATTAAACCACTTTTCCACGCTCAGGACTTTAGAACAATCTTGCAAGCAATAATCTTTTCCAAACTAGATTATTGCAACTCGTTACTACTAGGCCTCCCAGCTTCTTATACCAAACCTCTACAAATGGTTCAGAACTCTGCAGCCAGAGTCCTTACAAATTCCAGGAAAATTGACCATATTTCCCCTATCCTCAAAAACCTCCATTGGCTACCAATCCACTATAGAATCATGTACAAAACCATCAACATCATATACAAAACTATCAACCAACACACGCAAATCAACCTACAAATACCACTTAAAAAATACACTTCCGTCAGACCCATCAGGGAATACTACAAAGAGTCACTCCAAATTCCAAAGGCCAAAACCTTCCAACATAAATCCTTGAGTCTCAGAGCCTTCTCTTCAGCAGGTCCAGCCCTCTGGAACTCTATCCCACCAGATTTGAGACAGGAGCCATGCTCTCTAACATTTAGGAAAAGACTAAAAACTTGGCTTTTCAAAAAAGCATTTCCAAGCCCTGAATAAAACCTTCACGCAACAGCACAATTGGATCTATATACTGTGTCATATTTATTCATATTCTGTGTCATATTTAGCCATCCGGTTACTTATGTTCCGTTTCATAGTGATGTACCGCCACATTTATTCGCATAGTCTTATTTACTCATCTTGCTACTCTATTACATTAATTGGCTGAAATGTAAATATTGCTCTGTTCTTTCTCTCCCCTCTTCCAGTTCCAAGTTAATTTTTCCCTGTTTTATTGTAACTTTCTCACATCCTTTTTCTGATTCCCTGTATTTAAAAGTTCAAGGTTCTTATTGAGAATATTGTTTATTACGCTACGTTATGCTTTCACACTTTGTTAATTGTAAACCGGGTTGATGTGATGCCTGTCATGAAACTCGGTATAACAAAAAACATTAAATAAATAAATAAATAAATAAATATGTGCCACAGAGCATCTTACCCCTCAGCTGCGGCCGTTTAATGGCTCCAAGAAGGCAGCCGCTCCTGTTTTGTCAGTAAAAAGCTTATTGCTGGATAAATCAAAGCAAACGTGAGCACACCAGCGCCATTTCTTTGTACCCATTGTGACCAAGTGCACTGAGTAGTCATTGAAGAGAAGACGTTTAGTGCCGTTGAACTCCAGGATGTCAGCTTTTCAAAAGGCTTGCAGAGGTTTTACTTTATGTGCCCCAATTATAATTCGGGCAACTATAGGATGCAGCTTGCCTGACTTTTCCTTTCATGGCCCGAAATGATGGGCCCTCTTGCAGACTAGCAGATCTTCTGGCAGAACGAGGTCTAATGCATGTGGGAGCCATTTTTGGATCAGCTCGTGGAGCTCCGAATCTGCCACTGCTTCAGACAACCCAATGATATGCTGATTATTTCTGCGGTTACGGTACTCCTGGTTATCTAGCTGTTCATTCAACTGGATATTTTTAGCTTGCAACAAAATAATCGTTTGTTCTGCCTGAGTCAGCTGATTATCTTGGGCAGAAATCCTCTGCTCCACAGCCTCCATCTAGTGATTTTGAGAGTCTAAACTGCTTTTATCTCTTCCATCACTGTTGTAATTTAGTAAGGCATTCATCCAAACCCTCAGAAACTTATTTTATTATTTGTTGCATTATTTTTTCCAACAGCATTGCTAACACCTTTTCTCTACACTCCGCAGTGGCTGGATGCATTTCTCCAGCCCTTTCTTTCTTGTTAGAACCATGCAGTACTTTTGCACTTTAAATTTAAATTGTCAAACTCTCTCCACCGGTTGTTTTTAGTAGGGTGGAGGAGTTACTACCTGGTCAAGCTCCACTATCCAATGTTTGTGTCTGCCGAGTTTTGTAATTCCGTGGGGAATCTGACAGGAGCTCTTCCCCCTCCCGGGTCTGATCAGTAGGCAGTCATAACTGGAAGTCACAATACAACACCTTACTCATTTCCTCTATAGAAGAGGTATTTCTTGATGGTTCTTTTGCCACACCTAGTTAGACAAAGTACACCAAGTCATTGGGGACCACACTGAAGGTACTCAGAGGTCACACCTTCAGAAGAATAACATGCCTAGAATAGATAGCATACACTCAAGTATTCTAGTTTGAGAATAGTAAAGGAGAATATCCCAGAGAAGAGGAAGATCAAGGAGGACATCACGCTCAGAGGGACAGAGAATCATAGAAACAGCAGTCAAAAAAGCAAATAGAATGTTAGGAATTATTAGGAAGGGACTGGTTAATAGAATGGAAAATGTCATAATGCCTCTATATCGCTCCATGGTGAGACCGCACCTTGAATACTGTGTACAATTCTGGTCGCCGCATCTCAAAAAAGATATAGTTGTGATGGAGAAGGTACAGAGAAGGGCAACCAAAATGATAAAGGGGATGGAACAGCTTCCCTATGAGGAAAGGCTGAAGAGGTTAGGGCTGTTCAGCTTGGAGAAGAGACGGCTGAGGGGGGATATGATAGAGGTCTTTAAGATCATGAGAGGTCTTGAACGAGTAGATGTGACTCGGTTATTTTCACTTTCGAATAATAGAAGGACTAGGGGGCATTCCATGAAGTTAGCAAGTAGCACATTTAAGACTAATCAGAGAAAATTCTTTTTCACTCAACGCACAATAAAGCTCTGGAATTTGTTGCCAGAGGATGTGGTTAGTGCAGTTAGTGTAGCTGGGTTAAAAAAAGGTTTGGATAAGTTCTTGGAGGAGAAGTCCATTAATGGCTATTAATCAAGTTTACTTAGGGAATAGCCACTGCTATTAATTGCATCAGTAGCATGGGATCTTCTTAGTGTTTGGGTAATTGCCAGGTTCTTGTGGCCTGGTTTGGTCTTGTTGGAAACAGGATGCTGGGCTTGATGGACCCTTGGTCTGACCCAGCATGGCAATTTCTTATGTTCTTCCCAGCTACTCAAACTACATCCACCAACAGATATAGCAAGTTGTGTTCCTAAGCCTTGGTGGGAAGATGAACCAGTGATTGTGAGCTGCAGCTCCCAGCCCTACCCTCAGTCTACATAGACACCTTTCACCTCATCTAAGTGTGCAAATATAGGCTGCAATACAAGGTTCTAGCTAGTCAGAAAATACCCACTGAAACAGAGAAAAAGGAATACATAAAGGGTTAAACAAAAAAAGACAATTCACATACAAAGAGACACAGACAATAGTTAAACAGGAGAAAAAAGGATTAAATCAAGAAAGAAAAATAGAAAGAGAGAAGAAATTGAAAGAAATATTCAAACATCAACTACAAAAAAAAGACAGAGAAAATAAAAAATAAACAACAATCAACATATAATATATGTACTTTGCATACCTACTGTAAACTTCTGTTACATTTGGGAAAGATAAGTTTAGGAAACAATCAAATTCTTTATGAAAACATCACAACATAAAGAACAATCACATTTTTGCTACAATACAGAAATAAAGAGTACAAGTTACATTATCTGGCAATTACATCTTATCAGATATAGAACCAGTTCTGCATACCTATAAAAGGCAAAACCCTCTTAATAATGTATTTGCTTAAATATTTTTCTTGTATTCTAATGTATGTGATTTCTTCAATATTTGTTGACAGCGTAACTAGAGCGCCGGATATGAAGGACTTATCTGGCTATCTAGCGAACCGCTGAATATCAGTAGCCACTAGATAGCCAGATAAATCACGTATCTGGCTCAGGAAAGGCAAGCCTTTCCTGATCACATCTGACGATCACAACGGACTCATAACTTTCTCCAGACATACTACAACTACTTGTAAATTTCCCATCAACACTATGTAATTTTAACACTATGTAATTAATTTAATTTAATTTATTCTTTTCATTGTTATTGCCTAAATTATTCCTGCTACTCTTCTTCTCCTCCAAGTTCTAATTTCCCTTGTTTTATTGTAACTTTTTTCTCTACCTATCAACACCAGTTTTTCGTTCAATGTTATCACTCCCCTGTTTCCTGTAAACCAGCATGATGTGATTTTATCATGAATGCCGGTATAAAAAAGCTTTAAATAAATAAATAAATAAAATATTTTAGCCAACTTGAAAGTAGACAGATCTAGGCAGTGCTACTTAACCAGATAACTTATCCGGCTATGTAGCAATATTTAGCCTTAGCCGGTTAAGTTATGTGGGTAAGTTATACCTACCAACCCCAAATTTGCTTACACTAATTATTGTCAACAACTCAAGATTACACAGACTTATTGAATAATAGCTTTTAAAGACCTCAGAATGTGGCATATATGGTTTTCTACCATGCCTCAGATGTTTTAATCATGGGTCAAAAACCTTACAAAACCTCCCACTATTTTATGTACTGTGAAAAATGTGTTATATTGATTTTTTTCATTTTTTTAAAAATAAAATAGTCCAAAAGACTTATCTCATGATATCTTCATAATTTTTGAAGTATTCATGTTAAACTTCCAGGCCGGCTAAGTTACGTCAATGGGCAGCTTTCAATTTTGGGCCTTTTAAGGACTGATTTACTAAGGTTTTTCTTCTATACTGTGTCTATGGGGGAAAATGCTTATGAAATAAGTCCCTTACTTAGCTAAATAAGTTTAAATTATTTGAAAATTCATAATCATCTATGATTACATCTGCTTTAATTTTGAAAACCTTGCCTTCCCTCTCTACTCCTGGGAGAAGGTCTTGGTAGTTTCAGAATCTTTTTCCTTATAGGAGATCCAGCTGGAAGGAGGGTTCCTTTCTGGATCACATTCTTGACACAACTAGTGCAGATATCATAAACCCCGTTATACTTATATTTTCCTACATAATCAGGTGAGTCACGTCAAGAAGAGAGGGGTTAGATATTCATATCTGCAATGTCTAAGATGCACCACCTTAGGGTCTTGCTGCTACCACGCTGCCTCCCTTCCTTGCCCTGATATACCACCTTGGGGTAATGCTGTTAATAGGCCTATGTGCCATGCCTATTATGTATCAGCATGGGAGTTTTGGTGCCTCCAAGTTTTCTGTTTGGTTCTCAGCCTAGTTATCCAACCCCATTTGTTTAGTTGTTGGTTATACTTGGGTTACACGGAAAAAAAATTATTTATTTATTTATTTGGAAGGTTTTGTATACCGGGATACGTTGGGAACATCATCTCGGTTCACAGATAACTTAAAAATAGCAACAAGCTTTACAAAGAACAAGGAATAGAGTGAAGGTTAATAATAAAAGTAGCAAAGACATTCTGACAGGTAACACAACAGGTATTGTAACAAACTATTTACAAAAATGTGAAAAAAAAAATACAAATTTTTCCTTTGACTCTATCTCTTCTCTGGTTCTTCATTTTGTTCTTCCTCCCTACAGTCCCAGCCTAATTTTCCCATGCTGTTTGTTGGATATACTGGGGTGTTTTGTTGTCAGAAATAAAATGTAGACAAGAAAAAACAAATATACAAGTTTCTCTCCCCAGCCAACCTCTTTTATGTTTTTCTGTCTTGCTGTCAAGGCCTGTCTAGGCCTTTGGCTGTTTGCTATAGACCCCGCTCCATGACTTGGTGATACAGGCATCTTTGTGCTGTTTGACAACTCTCTGATATGAGGAAACAAACACAGTCTTTTCTGTGTGAAAAACTGTCTTATAAAAGTCTGCCAAAAATATCACATGGCCACAAAACTTATTTTTGTCTTGCTCTTCAGGCCTAGAATTTGGTTCAGTATGTGTGCAGTAATAGACCCAAAAGTTCATAAGGCACATTCTGTTTTAGAGTCACTGCTGTCTACCCCACACATATCAGTCCTTGAGGTATATTTTCTGGAATTTTCAGCCACTCTTCTTGCTGTATTGTTCTGCTCCTACTGTTTCTCTTTTTAATTGCCGGTACCACTACCACCACCACTTCTCCAAACCAGTTTTGGCACCTTAGGGTGATTCATTCTCTTTTTCACCTGTCTTTGAGATTCATTTAAAATCTATTTCCCTTAGGGATGTGAATCGTTTTAGGACGATTAAAATTATCGTCCGATAATTTTAATATCGTCTTAAACCGTTATGGAACACAATACAATACAGATTCTAACGATTTATCGTTATAAATCGTTAGAATCGTGAGCCGGCACACTAAAACCCCCTAAAACCCACCCCCGACCCTTTAAATTAAATCCCCCACCCCAATAACTTAAATAACCTGCGGGTCCAGCGGCGGTCTGGAACGGCAGCGGTCCGGAACGGGCTCCTGCTCCTGAATCTTGTCGTCTTCAGCTGGCGCCATTTTCCAAAATGGCGCCGAAAAATGGCGGCGGCCATAGACGAAAAAGATTGGACGGCAGGAGGTCCTTCCGGACCCCCGCTGGACTTTTGGCAAGTCTCGTGGGGGTCAGGAGGCCCCCACAAGCTGGCCAAAAGTTCCTGGAGGTCCAGCGGGGGTCAGGGAGCGATTTCCCGCCGCGAATCGTTTTCGTACGGAAAATGGCGCCGGCAGGAGATCGACTGCAGGAGGTCATTCAGCGAGGGTTCCGGCACCTCGCTGAACGACCTCCTGCAGTCGATCTCCTGCCGGCGCCATTTTCCGTACGGAAAATGGCGCCGGCAGGAGATCGACTGCAGGAGGTCGTTCAGCGAGGGTTCCGGCGCCTCGCTGAATGACCTCCTGCAGTCGATCTCCTGCCGGCGCCATTTTCCATACGGAAAATGGCGCCGGCCATACGCGTATGGCCGGCGCCATTTTCCGTACGAAAACGATTCGCGGCGGGAAATCGCTCCCTGACCCCCGCTGGACCTCCAGGAACTTTTGGCCAGCTTGTGGGGGGCCTCCTGACCCCCACGAGACTTGCCAAAAGTCCAGCGGGGGTCCGGAAGGACCTCCTGCCGTCCAATCTTTTTCGTCTATGGCCGCCGCCATTTTTCGGCGCCATTTTGGAAAATGGTGCCGGCTGAAGACGACAAGATTCAGGAGCAGGAGCCCGTTCCGGACCGCTGCCGTTCCGGACCGCCGCTGGACCCGCAGGTTATTTAAGTTATTTGGGGGGGGGGTTCGGGAGGGTGGGGGATTTAATTTAAAGGGTCGGGGGTGGGTTTTAGGGGGTTTTAATGTGCCGGTTTTTCGATTTTTCGATTTTTAACGATTTTTAATGATTTTTCACGATATTTTACCCCCCCAAACGGCAACAATACGATTCCCTCCCCCTCCCAGCCGAAATCGATCGTTAAGACGATCGAGGACACGATTCACATCCCTAATTTCCCTTACTATTCTTGCTGACTCTTTGCCATTATATTTAATGGTTTCATGCTATCCTGGATATTTTCTTCAAACTACGTTCCCTTACGGTTCTTATGATTATTGATTTCATCCAGTATTGAGACTTTGATGCATTATACCATAGCAAAAGGTAAGAGTTGCTGAAGTGCAGCACCCAAACTAGGACTGCACTCCTGCATGGTCACTGCTTCTTAGGTAATAGAGGCAATATTTGCAAAAACTGATTCAGAAGAATTATTGTATCCTGGATTTCCTGAATCACAGGATGTTAAACAGCTAGTTACTAAAGAGCATGTTATGTTTGGTTGGCTGTGGGGTAGATCATTGATAGGCTACACTCTCCAATTTAACCTAGCAACTTCTCAGTGTGGCAGGAATGATGCCATATCCCAATGGGACCCAGCTGCTGACACAGCTCCAATGCAACCCAAACGTTGCTATGCTGCTGCCCCTCCATAGGTACACACATGCGTGCATTGTCTCTTAAAGGACCCAATGTGAGCAAAGCCCTGCAGTTACCTTTGATGACATCAGCAAGACCTGACTATATAAGGATTCTCTAGAATGCATAACTAATGGGTCTCCTGCCTAGAGCAGTGTGTGTTGCTCCTGCGTTCCTGTTATTCCTGCTTTCTGGTGTACCAGCCTTTCCTTGTCCAGTCTGTCTCATTCATCCTTGCCTTACCCAGTCTGTCTTGTCTAGACTGTCTCATCCAGCCTTGCCTTGCTCAGCTCATCTTGACTAGTATCTCCTCTCTTGTCCTCATCCATGATCTGCTGGTACTGCCTTCTTGTCTTAGACCTGCTCACACTTGCCTGCTGCCTGGACCTGACCATTGTCTTGGACATGACTACACTTGCTTGCTTCCTTCCCTGATCATTGGCCTGTTGCTCCATTTTTGGATCCTTGGGGTGATCTGGCTACTCTTGCTGCTTTGTTCCTTTGACAGTGCTTTGGAGAACTGCCACTACTGGTAGAGTTTTGCCCCATTGTAGGTTCTTGGGCTCTTCTGCCACTTTTGGTGCAACATTAACATAGTGTTGATGTAATGGTATGCCTTCAGCCATCTGATGATTATTTTACACCAGTTTCATCAGAAATGATTAGAAAATCCCATTTTGGAATCAAATATAGCCTGCATTGCTTCCCCTATTGACTATAATGATAAACAAATCAACAAATAAAACAAACACATTTTTTAAAATGAACCCAATGAATTACTGCGATCTACAAACAAATGAATGAACTGAAACAGATTTTTGGACATCACACAACCCAACTGCATATATTTTCACTTGATATTTCTGCTGGCAGCTGATCAAAGCAAAAATGTGTGTTTGTGTAATTGAAGTTGTTAACATATGTTTGCTGTTTTACTCCATGACCTAAACACCATTGCTCTGGAATTCCTATTTTTAAACCGGCTAACAGTATACAGAGACAGACTTTTAGCCATTCTGATGGCGGAAAACTTGCAGTCAAGGTAACCTAGCCAGGAAAATAGCTCTGAAAATCGGTCTTATTTTGATTTGCTAAATACAACTATTTGCTTTTTGAAATGTAGAAAGGACGTGTGAGGGAGTCTATAGGAGTCTCCCTCAGACCACCTTAACAGTCCGAGCACTGCTGTCTTGCCCAGTTCTCATGAAGATCCAGAGCCACAAGGAATCCTGGGTGTAGGGAGGAGCCCCTCACCAGAATTTAAGAACTCAGGCCTAGAAGGGAGAGATGGGCCCCAGGGAGCAGGCAGGAATGTAGCCTGTGTGCTACCTGAACTTAAGGTGAGCTGAATTTTTGTTTGATCTTTTTTACTGTAAATAAATTGCACTTAAAGGAATCAGCCAGTCTGCCTCCGTATTCTTCTTGGTTGTTTCCCAAGCTATTATCACCCAAGTTACCACAATATGGTGGCAGCAGCTTGGAGCCTTTTGCCTAAGAGGGTAGCACAGGCAGAAGCCCACAGCTATAGCATCCAAATTCCACTCATCCAGCTGAAATTACAACAGGCCAACGGGACTAGCTCACCTATAAAGGGTTCAAGTAAAGATTAGGGGCTAGAAAGACCAGGAGAGTATTCTTGCTTTTTCCTCTCTCCTTTCCCCAGAGGCAGCTTAGAAAGTGGGGAAGATGGAGCAAGTGATAAAGAGAAGAGACAGCTGGGGGGGGGATATGATAGAGGTCTTTAAAATAACGAAAGGTCTTGAACGAGTAGATGTGAATCGGTTATTTACTCTTTCAGATAATAGAAGGACTAGGGGACACTCCATGAAGTTAGCTTGTAGCACATTTAAAACTAATCAGAGAAAATTCTTTTTTACTCAAAGCACAATTAAGCTCTAGAATTTGTTGCCAGGGGATGTGGTTAGTCCAGTTAGTGTAGCTGGGTTTAAAAAAGGTTTGGATAAGTTCTTGGAGGAGAAATCCATTAACTACCATTAATCAAGTTGACTTAGGGAATAGCCACTGCTATTACTGTCATCAGTACCATGGGATCTACTTAGTGTTTGAGTACTTACCAGGTAATTGTAGCCTGGGTTGGCCACTGTTGGAAACAGGATGCTGGGCTTGATGGACCCTTGGTCCTCCCCAGTATGGCAATTTCTTATGTTTCTATAGATCCTTGCCAGAGGGCAGCAGCAATTGCAGAACATCCTGCAAACTCAAACTGACCAGCAGCAGGTAATGTGAAAATAAGTTATCCCGCAAAATACAGTGCTAGCTCAGGTAGCACAGGCCGTACAGATTGCTATGACCAGGCCACCTCCCTTGTCACCAGTCGTACTTAAGATGGCCACGGGAGAAGACCCTGAGGGTTTCCTGAAGAACTTTGAATTGATCAGTCAATAAGCAGAATGGCCAGACGATGACAACTCATAACCTCCTCCAATTCCTTTAACAATGTGTCCATATGATACTGTAAATAATTATTAAGTTATTTATCTTAACCCCATACAGTTCCTTCTTACTCCTCACTATTCCTTTTTTCTCTTTCTCCCAGTTATTCTACCCCTGTTTTTTTGTAACTGCTTCCCCCCTGCACTAGTTCTAGTTCTACTGTTCGATGCACCCCTTGTTTCGATGTAAACCGGCATGATGTGACCTGTTCATGAATGCCGGTATATAAAAAAAATCTAAATAAATAAATAAATAAATAAATGACCACTCGTTTAACAGGATGACTAGAAGTTAGATTGACTATCTATCTGGAGAACCTCCTTACATGGAACAGTCAAGCTGCCTTGCAAACTGCCAACTACATATGCCAAAGTCAAAATAGCCATCCTAAAGAGAGCAAGACTTACCCCAGAAGCCTACAGATAGTGGCTTTGGCAAGGAGTTATTCAGCCAGAGGAAAACCTGCGGAACCTTTTCCACTGACTTATGGATGTGGCTTAGAAGTGGTTGTGCCTGGAAGAGAAGACCAGGGTGGAGGTAGCTAATGCAGTTTTGCTGGAACAGATCCTAGTCGACCTAGAACACCCTATGTGGCAGTGAGTGTGCCAATACATGAACCTTACATAAGAGACAACATTGGAGATGGTAGAGTCCTCTTACCAAGCTCAATCTGTCACTGAATTGCCATAGGCTAAGAGAAGATCTCTTGTTCTAGGTAGAGTACGCTGGAGTTTTAAAGACAGGAATCCCAACAGCAGGTGAAGCAAGATAGGCTGGACTTTTCATCTCAACCACAAAAATTCTCAGGACCGCCATGTTTTAGCTGTGGTGAAAGGGGCATTTTGCATGAGACTGTCTCCATAAGGAAGATGAACCAAAGGACATTAATGCTGTAGCCCCACACATTTATAATTTCATGGATGTTCATAGCTAGGGAGTGTCTACTTTTGTGATTATGGATGAGCTAGATTGAATTCCACCCCAGGCATTGGTGGACTCTGGGAGTGTTAAAACACTCATCCAGAGAGTTAATGAAGTGGGTCTAGATTGACTATGACAGAGTAGTGACCCTAGCATGCATCCATGTGAACCAACAGCAGTATCCAACAAGCCAATTACAAATGAAGACCCCAGTCAGCCAAGACAAAATAGAGATGGGAGTTCTTCCTTGGCTACTTTACCCCATGGTTATAGGACGGGAATGTCCAAACTTTGAGAGCCTGTGGAACCAGGTCACAATAGGTTTGTCCAACCACAACAATGAAGAATTGGAGTTTCCAGAACTCTTTCCCTTAGAAGACCCAGACCTGCATGATAAAGACTCTTACTCTTAAGTCCTGGAGGCAATGCCCACAGGACAAATACAATTATGCTATGAATTTAGAGGCAACAAGGGAGGAAGGGTTGGAGTCAGGGAAGAGCACCAATCCACTCAGAATGTAATACCTAGCCCCTTTGAGTGGGAAAATTGGAGTAACTTGGGGAGCTTCCAGCAAGCCAAAGGAGAGGATGAGACCTTTAAGTGGGTCCAGGAACATATACAGCCTAGAGAACAGGTTATAGATCCTAGTTCTCCTTATTTTGTAATGAAATGGGACTTACTTTACCAAGTCACAAATGGAAGTATGGAACGGTAATTAATATAACTTCTCCTATTTCCCAAGGCATATCGCCAGAAGATCATGCAACCAGCACATAGTCACCTTTTAGGGAGTCACCTGGGAGAGGAAAAAACTCAAGAGAAAATATGGCACAGGTCTATTGGCTTTGCCTACATAAACAGGTTCAGTTGTATTGCCATGCCTGCCCTACCTGCCAACTCACAAAGCCTGCTGGTGTATGTGTGGCATATATTATACCAATGCCCAAAATCGAGACCCCTTTTAAAAGTGGACATGGACCTTGTGAGGCCACTAGAGAGATCTGCTCAAGGAAATAAGTACATCCTTGTCATTCTGGTCTTTGCCACTGATACCCAGATGACTTCATGATCCATAGGGATACTGCCTTTGGATATCTTGTGGCATAGTCCAGAATGACCATCATACTAATGGAAGTTTTTTCATGACTTGGGATGCCCAAGGAGATTCTGACAGATCAGTGGACCTCATTCATTTACAAGATAATGAAACAGCTCTGCCCTTTGCTTTAAGTAAAAATTCAGTGCACCTTAGTGTATCACCCATAAACTGAGGGCCTCATTGAGCACTTCAACCAGATGCTCAAGCAAATGTTGAGGAAATTTGTGGATGAAGATGGTAAGAACTGGGACTCCTTGCTGCCCTATGTGCTGCTTGCAATCTGCAAAGTACCCCAGAGCTTGATGGGGTTTTTCCACTGTGAATTACTGTATAGGAGGAGGCCAAGAGTAATCTTGAGAAGACAAAGGGAACCCTGGGCAGAACCTCATAGACCAGTGATGGCTAACCTATGACACGCGTGTCAGAGGTGACACGCCGAGCCGTTTTTGCTGACACGCGTAGTGTTTCGGGACTATCAAATTTTTTTTTTTAATTGGCTGTACCGAGCCTTTTTTTTTTTTTTTTTTTAATCGGCTGCGCCAACCCTTTAAAATTAGTTTTTTTAATATCCCCCCAATGCCCCCGGGCGCATGCGGCGCAGCGACAGGCCCACGTAACCACAACCCAAAGAAAAAGATCGCATTTAAACGCGCTGATGCTCCTCCTCCTTCCTGTGCGGCCCCGGAAGTAAACGTTGCCGGAGCCGCGTGGGCAGGAAGGAGAGAAGCATCAGCGCGTGCAGAAGAGGAGCATCGCTTGCGCTTACGGGACGCCGCGAATCCCAAGTCGCAGCGGCCCGAGAAGAGGAAGAAGCCCGGTAGCAGGGCCGCTACAGAGCCCATCCTGCGGCGACCCGCGAAGAGGAGGCCGAGAGGTGAGAGAGAGGCTGAGGGTCTGTAGAGGGTGGGTGGGTGTGTGTGTGCGCGCGTGTATGAGATGAGTTGAGAGATTGTGTGTGAGGACCTGAATGTTTGCAGAGACTGCATGTGCTTGAGTAAGACAGCATGTGGGAGTGAGAGAGAGCCTGTGTGTGTGAGTCAGACAGCATGTGCCAGTGAGAGCCTGTGTGTATGAATGATTGTATGAGAGAGAGCGTGTGCCAGTGAGAGCCTGTGTGTATGAATGATTGTATGAGAGAGAGTGTGTGCCAGTGAGAGCCTGTGTGTATGAATGATTGTATGAGAGAGAGCGTGTGCCAGTGAGAGCCTGTGTGTATGAATGATTGTATGAGAGAGAGCGTGTGCCAGTGAGAGCCTGTGTGTATGAATGATTGTATGAGAGAGAGCGTGTGCCAGTGAGAGCCTGTGTGTATGAATGATTGTATGAGAGAGAGCGTGTGCCAGTGAGAGCCTGTGTGTATGAATGATTGTATGAGAGAGAGCGTGTGCCAGTGAGAGCCTGTGTGTATGAATGATTGTATGAGAGAGAGCGTGTGCCAGTGAGAGCCTGTGTGTATGAATGATTGTATGAGAGAGAGCGTGTGCCAGTGAGAGCCTGTGTGTATGAATGATTGTATGAGAGAGAGCGTGTGCCAGTGAGAGCCTGTGTGTATGAATGATTGTATGAGAGAGAGCATGTGCATTGAGAGCCTGTGTGTATGAATGATTGTATGAGAGAGAGCATGTGCCAGTGACAGCCTGTGTGTATGAATGATTGTATGAGAGAGAGCATGTGCCAGTGAGAGCCTGTGTGTATGAATGATTGTATGAGAGAGAGCATGTGCCAGTGAGAGCCTCTGTGTATGAATGATTGTATGAGAGAGAGCATGTACCAGTGAGAGCCTGTGTGTATGAATGATTGTATGAGAGAGAGCATGTGCCAGTGAGAGCCTGTGTGTATGAATGATTGTATGAGAGAGAGCATGTGCCAGTGAGAGCCTGTGTGTATGAATGATTGTATGAGAGAGAGCATGTGCCAGTGAGAGCCTGTGTGTATGAATGATTGTATGAGATAGAGCATGTGACAGTGAGAGCCTGTGTATATGAATGATTGTATGAGAGAGAGCATGTGACAGTGAGAGCCTGTGTGTGAGAGAGAGAAATGCATGTGAGAATGAGAACCTGACTGTGTGTTTGAGGGAAGAAGATGAAGAGAAAAGAAACAGAAAAAAAGACAATATAAAAGGAATTGGCAAAAAAAAAAAAAAAAGAAAGGGAAGGTGGAAAAAAAAAAGCCTGTGACCAACCAATTAGAAAACAAAGATCAGACAGCAAAGGTAAAAAAAAAAATTCTTTTTAGTGATTGGCACATGTAATCTTTGGGAATGTGCAAGAATAGCAACATCCCCAGTAGTCATGTGGCAGCAGTGACAGTGGCAGCAGAGGAATGAGAGAGGTTCTGAGGTTGCTGGCAAAAGAGAGGGGGGTCTGCCTTCAGTGTGTGCATGTGTATGAATGGGACTCTGCCTGGGGGTGTATGTGTGTGAATGCATGGGTGCCTGCCTGGGGTCTGTGTGTGTGAGAATGAATTGGTGCCTGCCTGGAGGATGGAGCGGGATTGGTGTGAAAATGACTGGGAGCCTGCCTGGGTGTGAGGGAGCCAGTGAGTGTGAGAGCATGAGTGTGTATGAGAAAATCCAGGGGAGTAAGAGTTTGGGTGGAGGGGGAGAGAGTGTTTTAATTGAAGATTTAGCCGATGAAATTCAGCAACAAAAAAGTCACTAAGCAGGTAAGGTAAAGAATTATTTGTTTTTGCTTTATTAATAAATACAGTACATATTAAAATTATAACTTTGTTATTAATTAGAGCTACAAATATCACAATTATGAATTTTTCTAGAAGTGACACACCACCCGAGTTATGCTCGGTTTTTTTTATGAATTTTGACACACTGAGCTCAAAAGGTTGGCCATCACTGTCATAGACTATTTTCAAGGAATGTAGGATTGCCTAAACAAATGCTGAGTAAGCTGCCTGCCTAAGCTACCCTAGTCTGAGCTTACAATCACCCAAGGTCCAATAGTATTCCAACCAGGGGACTGAATCCTTGTCCTCTTGCCCTCTTCGGAAAGTAAGCTATTAGTCCATTGGAAAGGATTTTATGAAGATTTGAAGAAAACAGTGCCTGTGGATTACAAAGTAACCCAGTCAGATAAATGAAAGAAAACTCAGATGTATCACGTAAACCTTCTGAAGAAGTGAGTTCCACAGGCATGGATAAGAAGAATAGTTTGGTCCAGAAGTCAGATCTGAAGTGGACCAAATCCATATTCCTTTTGGAGAACTGCACAGACAGCTGAAGTAAAGCAACTGATGAAGCAAAACAAGGAGATCTAAAACCTTCAGATCATATCCATCTGGTGTAGCATTAAATCATTACACCTCCTAGAGTTGTTGTGCAAGCAATGACCCTATCAGATTCCTAAGGTCAGGTGCCAAGTCATTAAGACTGAAGTGAAGGAGATGCTCTGGCTCAGAGTTCTAGAACATAGTGTTGGTGCCAAAGCCAGATGGAAGCATAAGTTTCTGCATTGACTTTAAAAAAATCAATGAGGTCTCAAAACTTGATGCATACCTGATGCCTTGATTGGTGAGCTGATTAAGTGTCTGGGATCAGCCCTGTGCATCTCTATCCTGGACTATACAAAAGGGTAGTATCAAGGAGCTCTTACGCCAGTGGCAAAGGATATCAGGGGGACTTTTCCAGTTCACTGTCCTCCCTTTTGGACTCCATGGTTCTCCCACAATGTTTTAATTCTTGGTCAACTGCTTTTTCCACCCACATCAAGAGTACATAGCTGCCTACTTGGATGACATTGTCTTATACAGCCCAGAGTGGAAGACACATCTAAGCCAACTCTAAGTTGTGTTAACTAATCTCAGGAAAGCAGGAATGACGGCCAACCCTAAGAAGTGCTTACTAAGAGTGCAAGAAGTCTAGTAACTTGGCTACACCATGGGGAAGGACAAAGTCCATCAGCAGTCACAAAAGATCAAGGTGATCATCCAGGTGCCAGTCCCACAAAAAAAAGTAAAAGTGAGAGCATTACTAGGCCTCACGGGGTACTATAGAAGATTTATCCCCAATTACTCAGAGAAGGAGGAGCCTCTCACAAGGCTGTTGTTGAAGAAAGCACCAGAGAAAGTCCAGTGACCAGCTGAAGCAGAAGTAGGTTTGGGAGCAGTGTTAGTCCAAGAGAAGGATGGCCAAGAACCTGCTGTGGCATATATTAATTGGAAGCTGATGCCATGAGAGAGTCATTACTCAATGGTTAAGAAGTCCATGGCAGTGCCTTAGAGGCACTGCACTACTATTTGCTGGGATGGCAGTTCATGCTCATAATGGACCATCAACCACTCCTATGAATAAACAGAAATAAAAAGCCCAATACAAGGATGATGAAATGGTTCCTGGCCCTATAGCCCTTCAAGTATAAAATTCAACATAGGGCAGGAAGGGAAAACACCAATGCAGATTTCCCGTCTAGAGAGGTGTCCCTACTACAGGCAGGTGCTCATCCTGACAAGGCTGAGCTGAGGGGGAGGGTATGTGAGGGAGTCTATATAAAACTCCCTCAGACTACCTTAAGGAACCAGGCATAGCTGTCTCACTCGGTCCTCTTTAAGATCCAGACCCACAAGGAATCCTGGGTGAAGGGAGGAGCCACTCACCAGAGTATAAGAATCCAGATTCTAGAAGTGTTATATGGGCCCCAGGGAGCAGGTAGTAGGGGTGTGCATTCGGTCCCTATGTATTGGCAATCCGCAACGGATGTAGCCATATTTGTTGTATTCGTGGGGAAGCGAAACATATCTCGATTCCCCATGAATATACGAATTTTTGCCGAATTATTCGGCCGCCTAAAGAAACCAATTTAAACAAACCCCCCACCCTCCTGACCCCCCCCAAGACTTACCAAAACTCCCTGGTGGTCCAGCAGGGGGGTCCGTGAGCCATCCCCTGCACTCACACCCTCGGTGCTGGTTTCAAAATGGCGCCGATAGCCTTTGACCTCACTATGTCATGTCACAGGGGCCGACGGTCAAAGGCTATCGGCACCATTTTGAAACCAGCACCGAGGGTGTGAGTGCAGGGGATGGCTCCCGGACCCCCTGCTTGACCACCAGGGGAGTTTTGGTAAGTCTTGGGGGGGGTCAGGAGGGTGGGGGGTTGTAGATAATTTAATTTTAGCAGGGGAACGAATCGAAATGGACGTATTAATGAATTGGGGCGCCATATAGCTGAATGCAATGTATCCACCCCTGATGAATCCGAATCCTGAATGCAACATATGGCGTCCCTCTGCACATCCCTAGCAGGTAGGAACCTAACTTATGCAAAGACCTACTATGTTTGATGTCTGTGTGCTACCTGAACTACAGATGAGCTGATTTCTTTATCTGATTTTGTTTTGCACTGTAAATAAATTGCACATAGAGGAAACAGCTAGTCTGCTTCCCTATTCTTCCTGACTGGTTCCCAAGTTGCTAGGTTACCATAGGAAGTCAAATCCCTTGCAGCTCGTCAGATTTTTAAAAAGTAGTATATTGGCTCCATATCTTTTATTTATTTATTTAACACTTTTCTATACCGACCTTCATGAATGAGTAATTCATATCAGATCGGTTTACATGGAACTTAGGGGCTAGCTAAAAAACCATATAACAAAAGGCAAAGTTACAAATAACAAGGAGATCGAACTTGGGAGGCTAGGATAGCCCGGAAGTAGAATGACAGGATAACTAGTGGAAGAATATAAATATATTGAGACCAGGTAGAGCGTCTAGACAGTGGAGTGAAGTCTGTTGAGTGATATGATGAAATATTACAAATTAAGGGAAAGCTTGGAGGAAAAGCCAAGTCTTGAGTTTTTTTCGGAAGGTTAGAGAACAGGGTTCCAACCTGAGATCAGACGGTAAGTAGTTCCAGATGGTAGGGCCCGCTGTGGAGAATGCTCGTTCTTTGGTTGAAGTCAAATGCGTGGCTTTAGTTGGTGGGACTTGTAGGGTACCTTAATATGCTTCTCTGGGTCTTGAGGATGGGTAGAGTTTTAAAGGGATCTGAAGGTCTAGTGGTAGCTGATTGTGGATGGTTTTGTGGATTGTGGTGAGTGCCTTGTGCAAGATTCTGTATTTTATTGGTAGCTAGTGCAGGTTTCGTAGAATGGGGGTGATGTGCGCTCCCCGGTTGGTGTTGGTTAATATTCTCGCAGCTGCGTTCTGGAGCATCTGTAGTGGTTTTGTGGCGGAGCTGGGGAGCCCTAAGAGGAGCGTGTTGCAATAGTCAGTTTTAGAAAACAGCGTAGACTGGAGAACTGTTCTAAAGTTTTGGAAATGAAGAAGGGGTTTGAGTCTCTTCAGAACCTGAAGCTTATAAAAACAGTGCTGTCATATCTTTTGAGATATTTTATTTAATTATTTATTTGAAAAGTTTTATATACCGTTTTTCGGAAAAGCCATCATAACGGTTTACATAGTGAATAAACATATCCAAGGAAAATTGAAATATTATAACAAAGTGAACATTACAGTAAAAAACATGAGTTAGATAGTAAGTTATAGTTCTTAGTTCATTTGAGAGGTGGTATGAGCAGATTAATGGGGGTCCGTGAAAATTTGCGAAACAGTAAAGTTTTGAGGTCTTTTTTGAAGGTTTTTATGTTGTGTTGAGTTCTCAGGTCTTCAGGTAGAGTGTTCCAAAGATTGGGGGATGCGATGGAGAAAGCTCTCTCTCTTGTTGATGTTAGATGAGCATCTTTGATGGTGGGGATTAATAGGTAGTTTGAGTTATTGGATTTTATTGATATGACAGCAGAAATATAAAGTGTGTCACTTTGAAGATTTTTAAAGTTCTGGGCAGAGGGAGAACGTTGTCTATCTCTATTTCAAAAATGACTATGAAACTTAAAATCAAATTTCCAAAGTCAGTAGGGGTTAATATAAAAGAGAATCAGTAGTTTTGAAATAAAATGCTTTGATATTTTTGGAGTTCATATTCAAAGACATTTCGCAGGATAACTTGTGAGATATGTGGATTGGGCTAAATGCTGTCGTTTGAATATTTAGGGCACTTCGATTAAAATTTAGCTGAATAAAAGAAGAAGCTTTCTGTGGGTGTTCTTAGGTGGAGTTAATTATCTAGATAATTTAGCCTATTTTCAGCTATATCTGTCTAAGGGGGTTATTTTTTAAACCTGTATCACATGCGTTAGGGCCTTAACGCACGTGATAAGGTCATATCGCATGCGAAAAGGGCCTTTTCGCATGCAATAAGATGCAAATAAGGGGGAGAGGAGGAGTCGGGCAGGGAAGGGAGGAGTCAGGGCGAGGAGGGGCGGAATCGGCGGTGTTTTCGCTGTTGGTGGTAATGTTAGTAACATTATCGGCGGTAGTAGCACGCCGAATAACTACACCTTTTATGGTGTCGCTATTCAGTGCGAAAGCCGGCAGCTGGCGCACCGCAGTGGTGCGAAGGCTGCGAGCTTTCGCAGGCCCGCCTCCCCCTTCGCCCCCGCCCCTCATTTTTGCAGGATTCACCATTCTGCGAAAGAATGGGGAATCCAGGCCTAAGTTAGCTGGATAATTTTAGGTCTACCTCAGAGCAGTCCTAAAATTATCTGATTGCATGTTGCTGGATAACATAAGGCTACGCCAGCTATATGCAAAAGAATATTACTAGTTAAGTGGCAAAGTGTTAAAAAAAAAAAAAAAAAAAAGTGAAACATGAGTACAAATCCTGATTCCCATACCCCACACAATATTTAAAAAATGGGCCCTGCCGGGCAAACATTCACCACCTCCAAACCCCCTCCAAAAGCACTATAATAAAAAAATATGGTGGAGTTTCTTGAGTTGCCTTTCCGTGCCCCCTCACTGGTTTGGCAGAGGCAATATGGCTCCCTCCTACCTACCTCCACACCCCCACCCCTAACCTTCCCACCCACCCAGTACCTTCAGATTTCTTGTCCTTCTGCCAGGATCACATTGCTTGCAGCTCAATTCTGGCGGCTTTCAACGTTACTGTGATTCTAGTTCAATAGTATATTCTTACCAGCCTAATGGTGTGATCATTGTAAGGTATGCTGGTCCATTTGCCAGTATTTCCTTAGATACATACTAGTAATGTATCTCTATTGCATTTGCAGAGTTTATATGTGTTAGTTGCAAGCTAAAGGGAATGTGTACTCATTCAGTAGCCATCCTTGGCTGCATATGAGATCAAAAAGGTTAAAGCGATGAAGGATAAAGAAATCACGAATGGCTCAACAAAAATGAAGACAAGTAAAGATTCATACTAATCCAAATGTTTATCTAAATGCTGACTTGTAATAGAAAACTTCAAACAAAGAATATGTAAGGAATCATACAGACAAAATTCATCACTTGTCAATCACTGGTCTATGTAATTAAAACTTTTTTATTGTCAATATACAATTTGAATTATAAATAAATTGTAATGCACTATCAAATTTGTTGTTGTGTAAAATGACCAAAATTAACATTTTTATCTGGTTCCTGTAAGCTTACTTCCCTTTCACACGGTGGTACCTGCATGAGATCTGTGCAATTGATAACCCCTTTCAAATTGTGTAATTCATTATATCCTTTGATTAGAAAAAATGATTATAATTCCTAAGTTATCTAAGCAGGACTTGTAATATTAGGGAATGGTAATTTGATTGCTCACTGGTCTAAATTTTTTTTGGCAGTTTTAAGGGATTTAGAATTTCAGCATGTGAAAACTTCCCCTCATGTGGCAAGTCATAGATTAGACCTAATCTTCACCTCAGCCATGTTGGAATTATTGGATTATCCAACACATTTTTATCTTTTCTTGGTCAGATCATTGCTTATTGGTGTTCTCCTTTTGGGGGTTCAGAAGTCCACAAATAGTAAATTTAAAATGAGTAAGCTTATCCTCCCTCCCCCCCAAATTTAAAAGATATTGACTGAGATGACCTAGCCTCTGAAATACAATGGTTTCCCTTGAATTCTGGGGAGCTTTCTCCAGCTTCTCAGTTTCAAAATTGGGATTTTTAAATTCTGCTCTTGATAAATTAGCCCCTCTAAAATAATTTAATATCTGAGAAGTCTTGAGGAACTAGTACCATCTAGGATTCAAATTACTAAAGAGACAAACCCGCCATTGGGAACAGATACCGAGAAAAAACCAAACAGTCCAGAATAAATCATAGAAACATAGAAACATAGAAATGATGGCAGAAGAAGACCAAACGGCCCATCCAGTCTGCCCAGGCAAGCTTCACACCACTTTCTCTCATACTTATCTGTTTCTCTTAGCTCTTGGTTCTATTTCCCTTCCACCCCCACCATTAATGTAGAAAGCAGTGATGGAGCTGCATCCAAGTGAAATATCTAGCTTGATAAGTTAGGGGTAGTAGGGGTAGTAACCGCCGCAATAAGCAAGCTACACCCATGCTTATTTGTTTTACTCAGACTATGTTATACAGCCCTTATTGGTTGTTTTTCTTCTCCCCTGCCGTTGAAGCAGGGAGCTATGCTGATATGCTTGAAGTATCAGTTTATTCTTCTCCCATGCTGTTGAAGCAGAGAGCCATGCTGGATATGCATCGAAAGTGAAGTATCAGGCACATTTGGTTTGGGGTAGTAACCGCCGTAACAAGCCAGCTACTCCCCCGCTTTGTGAGTGCGAACCCTTTTTCTTCTCCCCTGCCCGTTGAAGCAGAGAGCTCTGGTGGATGTGTGTAGTATCAGTTTTTTCTTCTCCCCTGCCGTTGAAGCAGAGAATTATGCTGTATATGCATAGAAATTGAAATAACAGGCTTATTTGGTTTGGGGTAGTAACCGCCGTAAACAAGCCAGCTACTCCCCCCTTTGTGAGTGCAGATCCTTATTCCACCATTTCCTCTTGCTGTTGAAGCTAGAACGATGTTGGAGTCACAGTAACCATGTGTACGTTTATTGAATAAGGGTATTGTCTCCAGGCAGTAGCCATCATTCTGGCGAGTCACCCACTCTTCATTGGCGGTCTCTTGACTTTATGGATCCACAGTGTTTTATCCCACGCCCCTTTGAAGTCCTTCACAGTTCTGGTCTTCACCACATCCTCCGGAAGGGCATTCCAGGCATCTACCACCCCTCTCCGTGAAGAAATACTTCCTAACATTGGTTCTGAATCTTCCTCCCTGGAGCTTCAAATCGTGACCCCTGGTTCTGCTGATTTTTTTCCTACGGAAAAGGTTTGTCGTTGTCTTTGGATCATTAAAACCTTTCAAGTATCTGAAAGTCTGTATCATATCGCCTCTGCTTCCTCCTTTCCTCCAGGGTGTACATATTTAGATTCTTCAATCTCTCCTCGTACGTCATCCGATGAAGAATCCTCCACCTTCCTGGTCGCCCTTCTCTCCCTTCTTTTTGTAAAAGTGCAATTAATCACTACAAATCAGAGATAAAAAAAAGCAAAAATCCTCTTTAATTTTTAAGCAACTAGGTCAAATGGATAGCCTTTCTAAACAACTGTTTAGAATTATAAACCAGTTATCTGGTCTGAAAATTTGAGTCTTAATTTGATTCATCAGCAACTGCAGAAGATTTTGCTAAATATTTGTAAGGCAAAATTGCTAATATTTGGAAAAGGTTTACCAAGGTTCTCATGGTCCATTGAAAATAAGAAGGATAAAGTGGATTGGGAGTGTAATAAAGGAGGGCTGGAGGTTTTAGATGATGAGCTCTTTCTAATTGCTGTGGTAAGAGTCATTGGAAAAGCCTTTAATCCAGTAGTTAAGACAGATATAGGAAACATTTTACAATCTATGAATAATATTACCTTTTGAGTTAGATCCATTGCCCATAAAAACTTCAGAATTAAATTCTCGTAAAAATGAATTAGTCCAATAAATACTTGCATAAGGGAGGGAAAGTCCTAACTTTATAAAAAGTTTCATTATGATGTTTAATTTAAACAAACAAACAAACAAACAAACAAAAACAGCAACAACTTAGACCCTGTAGATTTGTAACATTCTTGGCCCAATGTTTAATTTTCTTTTTCTACTGAAATTAATGGAGAAAGTTTTGTCACACAACTGAGAATTCTAAGATGAATGCTCTTCTAGGCAGACTGGCTTCCGAAAGGAGCATAGTACAGAAGTGAGTCTATTAGCATTAATTAATGAAGTAAAACCATCTGAATAAAGGGGAGAAGGCTAAATTAGTATCTATTTATATGTGTGGATTTTAGACCTCATTGATCATGATCATGATTTGCTATCTCACCCCTAGATTTATCATTTTATTATAAAACTGCAAAAAATAGTGTCCACATTCGGGCTTTTATCCTATTTTTGGCTGTGTGTGAGAGAGAGATTGATTTTTATAAGGCTTGCATATAAGTAAACTATTTATACCACTGTTAGAAGGGCAACTAGCAACTCGGGGTGAGGTGTTGGTTTGGTGGTGGCCTAGTTTTTTGTTTTTTTTTTGGGGGGGGGCAGTTTTGCAGGCACAGTTAGAGGTAAGAACAGCACAATAGACATCAGTGAAGATTTTATGTGATTTTGGAGTGAAGAAAGGTTCACAAGATGAAATTTGTACATTGTACTCTCGACCTAGCTTGATAGCAGCTAGGTAAAGAGTGTATCAAGCTAGGTGATGAATATATTATTCAAATCTCATCTTTGTGTTTCTTTCATCACTCCAAATCACATAAAATCTTCACTGTTGTCTACTGTGCTCTTCGTACCTCTGACTGTGCATGTAAAACCGCCCCCCAAAACCTAGTCCACCAGCAAAACCTCACCCCCGAGTTCAGAATAGCCCCTCTTCTAGTGGTATAAAAAGTTGCCGAATAGGATACCTCTCAAGAGGCTGGCGCTCTCTCTCTTTCTTCCCCTCTCCCTGCCCAAAATGGGATTTATTTATTGCAAATCTCATTTCAGGTATAACACACAGCATAACGCCCAGAAAAAAGGTGTGGTTATTTCTGGTGATACAATGCTTTACATTATTGCATGCAATGTTAAGCACCCCTCGTTTTCATAAACTCCACCCAAACTCCTTCCATTTGACTAAATTTTTCAAATTTTCTTACGCATCTCGCAATGCCTTATCTCATATGTTATTGCGGGCACTAGGGCCCTAACACCTGCAATAACGCCTTACGCAACTTGAAAAATGGCACTCTCAGTTAATGGCACTGGGAATCACTGGGATAGTTATTAAATAGTTTAAATCTTTTTTGGTGGATAGATTTTTCAAAGTAAAATGAAATGACCAATACTCATCCCCTAAACAGATGACTTATAGAGTTCCCTAAGGTTCAGTCCTTTGTCCCATGCTTTTAAATCTATTTTTAGCACCATTAACAGCTATGATTCAGAGCTTTGGATATAGTACTTACTTTTATATACCGCGCCAAGTTGTCCCTTGGCGCAGTATATAAAAAATTTTAAATAAATAAAATAAATAAATAAATGACATGCAAGTTATTGCTTTTGTTGGACTCTGAAATGGAGGTTTCCAGGTTGAATAATTGTCTAGAAGAGATTGCTACCCGAATATCAACCCATAGGCTAAGGTAAACTCTCTGAAATCTGAAGCTATTCAGTTGTTCAGGGGTCAAACAGTTGATCAATTAAAACCTAAAATAAAGAATATTGATATTCCTCAAGTAGATCATGTGAAAATCTTTGTTTTGGATAACACTATCTATGGCTTATTGGCTCTTGAAAATAACAAAATCATTTTTTTTCTCTTTACATATGATTAAGAGATTAAATTATTTTTAGGGGGAGAGGTGGAGAGAGCATTACTAATGTTGCTTGTGAGTCCCCCCACCTTAGGTATGCTGTGAGAGCTGCCTTGTGCTGATATTGTCTGGAGGAGTCTGGGCTTACTTAAACTCTGCAGACAGTGATAACAACGAGGAGAGGTGGAGAGCATTATCAACACTGCTTGTCAGTCCCCCCCTGAGGTGTTCTGTGAGAGCTGCCTTGTGCTGACATAATCTGGAGGAGTCTGGGCTTTCGATGTTTCAGAAGATACCTCTTCCTACTTCAGGAGGATGTGTCACCCAATACTACATTACTTCCGCACAGCAACGACTGTTCAGAATCTCATCTCTTCGTTGGTACTGAATGCATTGACTTGTCTTCTATTATGGCAACCCTTATTCCCCAGACAGACATGTCAGTGCAAGGAATAACAGTTTCCATGCTGGAAGACAATACATTCATTACCAATGAAGAGATGAGATTCTGACTAGTCATTGCCATGTTGAAGCAATACAGTATTGGGTGACACATCCCCCTGAAGTAAGAAGAGATAGCTTCTGAAATACGGCCCATGTTGGTTCTTTAGAACTGAGTTTTAGAATTGAGTTGTGAACATATTTCACAAACTCTGGGAATATCGTCCTGTTTACATGACTAGCACATTTTCACCTCTAACAAGAGACTTAGATGTACACAGTAACATTGAACACAGAGTAAAGTGTATTTTATTTGCATATTTAAAATCATTACAGAAATTAAACCTAGATGGTATTATAATGACCCATGATTATGTTATCAGGTACTTGCAACAATTTGTTGCTCAATGAGCTGTAAGCAAAGTTAGAAGTCTTTATTTGAAGGTCTAAAACCAAAGGGGTAGATTTTAAAAGAAGCGCGATCAGCCTACTTTTGCTTGCGCATCAGACTCAAGCAAAAGTACGCTGGATTTTAGTAGATACGCGCGGAGCCGCGCGTATCCACTAAAATCCTGGATCGGCGCGCGCAAGGCTATCGATTTTGTATAGCCTGCGCGCGCCGAGCCGCGCTGCCTCCCCCCGTTCCCTCCAAGGCCGCTCCGAAATCGGAGCGGCCTCGGAGGGAACTTTCCTTTGCCCTCCCCTCACCTTACCCTCCCTTCCCCTACCTAACCCACCCACCCGGCCCTGTCTACACCCCCCCCTTACCTTTGTCGGGGGATTTACGCCTCCCGGAGGGAGACGTAAATCCCCGCGCGCCAGCGGGCCTGCTGCGCGCCGGGCCGCGACCTGGGGGCGGGTACGGAGGGCGCGGCCACGCCCCCGGGCCGTAGCCACGCCCCCGTACCCGCCCCCAAAACGCTGCCGACACGCCCCCGGAACGCCGCGACGACCGGGCCCGCCCTCCGACACGCCCCCAACACGCCCCCCTCCGAGAACCCCGGGACTTACGCGAGTCCCGGGGCTCTGCGCGCGCCGGGAGGCCTATGTAAAATAGGCTTCCCGGCGCGCAGGGCCCTGCTCGCCTAAATCCGCCCGGTTTTGGGCGGATTTAGGCGAGCAGGGCTCTGAAAATCTACCCCAAAAGGTTTAGGTCTCTTAGTATTTTGGGGCATTTTGCACAAACACATAAAGTACGCTTTGATATAAGTTCTCCATTTTAAGTAATTTAATTGGGAGTGAGTTCATTTTAAGTGCATGCTTACCCATCTGAGGATATACCTTCCATCTTTTCATCCCAAATGACTCTGGAACCATTTGTTGTGCATCCACAAGTTGACATTGACCTTAGTGAACTTGGAACAGTAGGTGCAGTGGGTCTGTTATAAAGGAGGTTTCGGTATCCCTAAGTCCAGAAAAGTCCTTTCCTTATGCAGGCTGAATTGATATGTGTGGGAAGAGCTGGGGGTGGAGATGAGATGGAAATTCTCTGCAAGTAGGGCTCTGACATCATTGCCCCTGTTAATAAAGAAGAACTGAGTTAACTTCTTTTCAAGCCAGCAGTAGTGGCTTTTGATACTGCTAGTCTGGAAAAATCTATGTCTTCAAAAATAGATTCAGTGTTGAATTCTGGTAGTCGATTATCTATACATGTTGAGTCAGATTCATTATCTATTAAAGAGCAAGGCGTGCATGTTATAAAATCACACATCCATGTGCACGCACTGGGTAGCGCATGCACATGGAGGCGCATGAATATTTTTTAAAAATCTACCCTTTAGGTATTACACCAGAAAATTGAAAATATGGGGAATCACATGAGGAGATTAAATCTGAGATTTTTAAATTTTCCCTATTGCTCTTTATTATCTCCTTCAGAGATGGTATAAAAACTTTATGTAGAATTTCTAAAAGTCTCAGAAGAATCTGTTCCATCATTTTCCAAATTAGATTTGCCTGATTGTAAAATGGGGTATCCCGTGGATAATGTAGGGAAGGTCAAATTTATATCAGAGAGTTTTGATTTAACTGGTCTTTTAGATGAATCACAATCAGTAGTTGCAGATAGTGCAACCGTCTTGATTACCTACATTCAGGAATTGGACAATCAATGGACATTGAGACTTTTTTTTGCCTCAGAGATACTTGTTTCTTGGAGTAAAAAAAATCTGTGTTCCTTGACATAGACAGGGGATATAGGAGAAGAGAAAATTATTTATTTCAATACGACAGAGGGTTGCAGTATTTGTGTAGTAAAACTTAAAGGTGTAAAATGTGTTTGTTTATTTTTTTATCCAACCCATTTGGAAGGTTTTTTGCAAAATAAGTCTATGCCATCTGCCGTGGTTTCATAATTTTAGGATAAGGATTTATATAAGCTGAGTGGAATCTTTTATGTGCATTTTCTTCTTTAATACTCTCCTCCACGTTTGATCTAAATTAGTGGCAATTATATGCAATAGCTATTTTTCTTTTATTGAACAATCTTTTTATTATTATTGTTATTTAGGTGTATGTTGGCATGTGTTTCTTGTGTTCAGGGTTATCTGACTTGCATATTTGAAACTTAATATTTATATAATTTAAAAAACCCTATTTTTTAGGGAACTCTAAGCTTATAATTATGTCATATGCTTTAGTAGTTTTGAGGTTTGATTTTTGGGAGCTACTGAGATTACCTTAAAGAGGCTGCAAACTATTATGAAATACTGCAGTTTGAGTAATTTTTAGAGCCTCAAAGTATATTTTACCATTATTAAAAATCTCTATTGGCTCCCTGTTAGAACTAGAATTGTTTTTAAGATTATTTGTGCAACATAGGGTACTTAATAGAGGCTCTTCTGCTTATCTTAGCATCCTCTTGGTTCCCTATATTCCAAGCAGAGTTTTAAGATCATCACAATTAGAGTTATTAAAGCTGCCTTCTTCAAGAGAAGTGAGATTATTTTGTTATTTATCTATTCATTCATTCATTCATTTATTTATTTAGGCACACTTATAGATAGCCTTTCAGATTAAAGTAAATTTCTCAAAGCAATGTACAATAAACAGAACACTTGAACATTGAACATTGAATCAGAAAACTGTTTAAAGAAACAAAAAACAATTAGAACCAAGAATACACATTATACTATTAAAGCAATCATGAAGTTGACTGGATGATGGTGATTGTGAGAGTAGGAGGAAAACTGGGTTCTGAAGCCTTCTATTTGTATTTTCAGTGGATATTTGATAGTTCATCGACCTGGGACAGTTCGCCATAAAGGAGCTTATCAAAGAGGCAGTCTTTCAATATCAAGCCCCACATCCTTGGAATTCTCTTCTGATAGATTTCCATATGAAGAAACATTATTTTATGTTTAGAAAGATAATTAAAAAACATGGCATTTGATAAACTGTACGAGTATTAGACTTGTTTTTCTTAAACCATTAGTTGATATCAGAATATGGCTCATAGACTTGCTTTTTATAAATTTATTTTCCTTTTTGGTCTTTTAATGTTTGATGTATTTTTATTCTTATTTAATTGATGATGTTTTTATGGTACACCAGTTTGATGTTTTGAAAGTTGATCTATTAAATAAAGTTGCCATTTTTCCAAACCTGAGCTCAAGGCAACTTACAATCAGGTATTTCCCTGCCCCAGAGGACCCTGATTCTAAGTTGGTACCTAGGGCAATGGAAGGTGATGTGACTTGTCTAAGGTCAAAAGGAGGATCAGAGGGAAAAGCAGGATTTGAACCCTAGCTTCATAGGTTTTTAGCCTGCTGCTCGAACTACCAGGTTATTCCTTCACTCCGCAGCTTGTCTGAAATACCTAGGGAGGGTAGACTATTCCTTTCTGCCAATTATAACTCAGGCAGACTGTGAAGATCCTTGGGCCAGGAAATATAAAAAGCTCAAGACATGAGACTTGGCTGTCATATGATTAATGGTATCTTTAATTTCCTCATGCAGCTGTGCTTGTTGTGGTCTCTCATCTTTCTTGCTATTCCTGGCTTTCTTCCCCTTTTTCTGTCCCTTTTTCCAGCTTTTTATCTCTGTACCTCTACTGCTGCTATCAGTGTACAGTAGAATGCTTCATGTAAGTGAAACATATCATCTTATTATCAGGTGTTAACTTCCTTGAGGGAGTAGATAGAATGTTAAGTGATCTAAAAAAGATTTAGGAGTGGTAGAAAAAGATAATTGAATCCTGCATTTGAGATGCAGAAATCTAAGGATGTAGTAAACGATGGGGATGAGACTCTGAAGTGCATCATCTAGGAGAGAGACTTCGGATGACTGTTTCATTATGGCAAGGTAGCAAAACAGTATGAAAAGACAGTAGCTAGAGCCAAAGGGATGCCAGGGTACTTACGTAGAAGTATAATCAGTAGAAAAGGAAGTGATAATGACTCAGTATAAGTCAGTGATGAGACCTCATCTAGAATAATGTGTTCCGTTCTGAAAGCTGTTCTTTCAAAAGGATATAGATAGGCTGGAGGCAGTCCAGAGAAAGACTATCAGAATGGTGAGGAGCCTACACCAAAAGACATATGAGATAAGAATAAGGGGCTTAACTGCATATATCCCAGAAGAGAAATGACAGGAAGATATGCTAAAGATATTTAAATAGCTCAACGCTATAAATAAAGCACAAGCAGCAGACTTTTTCAGAGGAAACTGCTAGAACACGTGATCACAGTATGAAAGTCCAAGAAGGTAGACACAAGAGCGACCTCAGAAAATAGTTCTTCACAGAAAGTGTCACGGATATCTGGAAGCATCTCACAGGTGAGATGGCGGACACAAAACTAGTAATGAAATTCAAGGAAGCTTGGGACAGCCATTAAGGATTCTGATATCTGGGAGCGTCAGAGTAAAACTAGAAATGCACAAAGAATGAAATTAGATGAGACTAATGGTCCATATCATCTAGCATGTTTTATGCATCTGTGTTTCTAATGCATGTTCTTTTATACCTTATGTAATCTGAACTTATTCAGGTGGTGAGTTTTGCTACATGGTAAATGTTTTTAACATATATTATTATAGCTACTACTCCTATATGTAGTAATGTCAATGGTGACTCTTTTTTATGTGTGTAAACGGCTTTGAAAATTTAGCCTATTGAGGTCAAATTTCAAAGCCAGTTACCTGGAAAAATGGAGATGTACCTGGGTAAAAAAGACTTGGCTGAAAATTGCCCTCCTCTGTCCAGCTAAAAGTACATGCTGTCTTCCATAGTGCATACACTTTTAAGCTAAATTAAAAAGAGACATTCCCAGAGCTCTAATTAGGATTTCCAAATATATGCACGGCACGCTGTTCCCCCCTCTTTCTGCTGCACACAAAAATAGCAAGTGCAAAGCATGCAGTCGCTTTTTGCGTACCTACTTTATGGTTGCTAATTTTCAAAAGGAAACAATGCACATTAAAAATTGATTGTAATCGATATGGGCTAAAAGAGCCTACGTATCTTGCAAGTAACAAAGGCTATTCAAAATTGCCTCCATCATTTGCAGATCATGGAAGACTAACCTTAATCTAAAGAACCTGTTGACGCAGCGGATCACCATCAAGGACACATAAGCAAAGAAAAGGATATTTTTTTCACTTTATTTTTATTTGTTTTTAAATGTAATATTTATTTGTTCAGATTTACTTTTACAACAAGAAACCTAAAAGGTATTATGAAAAAAAACAGGTAATCAATTAAAGGAAATACAATATAGCTGCAACAATAATTTCTGCACCATTTTCATCTTCTAGCCCTCCAAAGAGGAGCACATATTAAAGGTAATCGTAAGAAGAAAGCAAAGTAACTCAGACTAGAAGAGGAGATATCTTACTTTAATCTACAGGTAGGCATAACCTCCATTACCTCAAGCCCAATAGCTCTAACCAGATATCTTATTACTAGTCTTATCATTAAGGAAAGTTTCCAAATGCATGGGGTCAGAGATAACAAACGTATTCTTTTGGTATGTTGTGTTCGGTGGTCGTGGGTCCGTTCTGGGACTGCCGATCTTACCTTCAGACCACACCCCAGTGCACTGCTCTCTGATGCCACAGCCGGACTCCCCTGTGAGGATGCAGCCATCCGCTGCATAGTAACTAGGCCCACACCGCTGCCAGCAATGAAAATGATGAAGGCATTCCCCAGGTGCATGCATGCCTGACTTTTCGTCTTTTAAAGGGCCCGTGGCAGAACATTCTCCATGGCTCCCCTTGATGACATTATGGGACATGGGCTATTTAAAGCCACTTCTCCTGCCTCTCCTTGCCTCGGCAGTAGGTTGCTTCATCAGAGTAGTGTTTGCCTCAGCATTCTTCACTTCTGATGTCTGTTCCTGGTTCCTGTTGTGCTCTTCTGCACCTGTGTCTTGGTACAAGTTCTAGTCTTCCCAGTCAGTTCTCCTCATCTGCCTTCAGTGTTCCTCTTGGTTCCTCTGGCTTCTCGTCCTCTTTTTATTCCTCGTCTCCTCTGATTGGACTTTTGGTTTGACCTTGGCTTGGAATTGACAATGCTTGATCTCTGCCTGCCTCTGACTGCTGCCTGCTTATTGTTGTAGACTGAACTCCGCCTGGCCTGACCCTCTGCCTGATTGTCAACTCTGTGTACTCTGCCCTTCTTGACCTCAGCCTGAACTGACTCTGCCTGCCACTTTCCTGTGCTGACCGCCACAGCTCCACCTGATGGAACTTCACCCCCATAGAGCTAAGTCTAACCAGCCCCTGCACTCTAAGGGGAACGAGAGCTAGTAGTGGTGAAACTCCAGTTGGGCCTCACTTCAGCTAGATCCACCTATCAACTGTGGGGACCTGCGGGGCTCCTCCCTGCAGGTTGCACTAACTCCCCCTCAGCTCAAGGGTCCACTTCCTTAACAAGTAAGATATCAAACACTTACAAGGATATTTAGGATATTTTAAAAAGAAGGTAGCACCCAGTCCAAGAACCTTCTGCCTTAACAATAAGAATTGTTGCCTCCGAGACTTGAGTAATGAAAGAGACATCTGGGAAAACTCAGACTTTCTTCCCACAAAAAAGGAAATACTTATTGGCAAAATATTTACAAAACATCTCATCGTTCTCTTTCTCTAAGAAAAAGAAACTAAAAATGTGGCCTTCAAAGGAATATCATCAATAGATGACTCGAGAAGATTAGGCTCTTTAGCAAAGAGACAATCAAATCCCTCATTTACTAGTTTTTCCTCTTTGGCACATAATGGGGTGGATTTTCAGACCGCGCGAATAGGCGTACTTTTGCTGGCGCATCAGGCGCAAGCAAAAGTACGCGGGATTTTAGTAGATACGCGCGTAGCCGCGCATATCCATTAAAATCCTGGATCGGCGCGCGCAAGGCTATCGATTCTGTATAGCCGGCGCGTGCCGAGCCGCGCAGCCTACCCCCATTCCCTCCGAGGCCGTTCCGAAATCAGAGCGGCCTCGGAGGGAATCCTCTAACGCCCTCCCCTCACCTTCCCCTCCCTTCCCCTACCTAACCCACCCGCCCGGCCCTGTCTAAACCCCCACCTTACCTTTGTCGGGGGATTTACGCCTCCCAGAGGGAGGCGTAAATCCCCGCGCGCCAGCGGGCCACTAGCGCGCCGGGACGCGACCTGGGGGCGGGTCCGGAGGGAGCGGCCACGCCCCCGGACCGCCCCGGGCCGTAACCACGCCCCCGGGCCCGCCCCCAAAACGCTCCCGACATGCCCCCAAAACGTCGCGCCGACCGGGCCCGCCCCCGACACGCCCCCCTCGCCAAACCCCGAGACTTACGCGAGTCCTGGGGTCTGCGCGCGCCAGTAGGCCTATTGAACATAGGCGCACCGGCGCGCAGGGCCCTGCTCGCCTAAATCCGCCCGGATTTAGGCGGATTTAGGCGAGCAGGGCTCTTAAAATCCGCCCCAATATATTTTGGAAATTGCAGGCATTTTATCATTAGAATACCCCAATATTTCAGATAGATATTTTTTTTAAACATCTCATGTGGGGACAGTAATTGAGTCATTGGAAAATTAATAAAATGTTAAGTTCTTCCCTCGCTGAGAGCTCTCAATATTCTCCAGATGGGTATATATAAGCAAACTGTCCTTAATATAAGATGTTCTCAAAGCTTGCTCAGCTGCTAACTGCTTTTTTGCTTCATTTATATCCTTGATTATCACAATTATCAAACTTTTTTATAGTATCCTCTGTTAGTCTACTCAAATGCTCCATTGATTGACTCAGCATTTTTTCCATCCTCATCATTATCCTCCACAAATCCATCAATGAGATATTATTAGGTTCTTGTGTTTCCAAAATTAGGCTGGGTTCATGTGGAACTAAAGAGGACATATTACTTAAAACTAAAGAGTTCCCTTCTAATGGACCCTCCTTGGCCAAGTTCTCTGACTGAACATCATTAATTATAGATGAAAACTCCAATCCCTCTGCTAATTAAGACAGTGTCTCAGATGAATTTATTCTTGGGGTTGAAGAGATGACTTTCTCCCCTCCTAAAACACCAAGCGTGATTCTGATATACTCTGAGAGTAAGGGACTGCATGGGGGGGGGGGGGGGGGGGGGGGGGGGGCAGTCTACAGCCAGGGCTATGAGTGATTCCTGATGATCCTGAGCCATCAATATCACTGCTCCTAATGGCTGATTCAAGAGGCCGCACCACATGACTATCCATGGGGCCAGCTGTTGTAGACAAATAGGCAGGAGCCTTACCCTTCCTTTTCTTCCCCATCCACAATTGTAGTCAGTTCTTTAAAAGAGGAGGAAATAAGGGGGAAAAAAAATCCTCCTATGGGGCGCGCCCCCTTAGGTGCATGGCTTTGGCGCGTCAGTGGTGGAGCACCTCAGGCCAGATGCTTTTAGGGTTTCACTCAACGCTTAAGGATGGCGACACCAGCTCTACACTGCAGGGGAAAGGTAGCATCACTGGCGAAGAACTTCCACAGCTGCTTACCTCCTCCTCTGGTCAGAAAATGCCCCACTCTGCCTCAGGCCTGCCACTTTTAGGGTCTCACAGTGCTGGAAGGGCAGCACCACCAGCAAAAATCTTCCAGAATGGCCCACCTCCTATCCATCTAAACACAAGGAACACCTTCCTGGTGTCCCAGCATACCTTTTGAATCCCTCAAGGACCAATCTGGATCATCAGAGGTGGGACCACACACCAGGCTATCAGTAGTCTGGGTTGAACTTTCTCTGAGTCATACTGTGGCTCCATATATAGCAAGCCAGCCCCAGACTGAGCAGACCCTGGTACAAGGCCAACACGTTTTGCCCTAACAATTTGTTTATATTCTTCCTTGAAATCACATGATCCTCATTCCATAATGCCAGCACAGAATCAATATATGATGTGGATGCCACTTTACCTGGGCAGATCAGTATTTACCCAGGTCAATTTCTTGTTTCAAAATTGCCCTCACTCATTTTGGCTAAAAGTACATCCAGGATTCCTAGTACACATATTTTTAGCAAATTAAGGGGAGGCATGTCCAGAGGCCTGGTTTAGGCAGGATCAGAAAATAGCATGAATAGACTGTATTTTGAAATCTACATAAGTTATTTTCCATATAAATTCTACCCACAGAAAATGCAGGTACACAAGTCTGCAGGTGCTTTGCACCCATGACATTTTTGAAAAGGAATTCAAATGTAATACTTCCCCTTTGAAAATTGGGTGCATGGTCCCCAAGTGCAAAGTACATGTGGACTTTTGCATCTAGATTGAAAATTGCCCCATAACATTTTTTAACTTACTCTGCTGACTATAGAATTTGATTCATATGCCATTAAGTCAAACTAATGATATTTTGTGCAGCAAGTTACATTCTACTTGTACAGCAATGTAACCTGTACTTCATGACTGTAGTTGAATATATTAGGGGTGTGCATTCGGATTGACCGCATTAGTAAAACGCAACTCATATTTTTTTTTTACTTAAAAAATTGATTCGACATAAACGATCGGATTTCCCACATATCGAACATAGATATGTTCGATATGTGGGAAATCGCGATTGTTGAGCCAAAATAAAAATATAAACCCCCTCACCCTCCTTAATCCCCCCCCCCCGACTTACCACAACTCCCTGGTGATGGAGCGAGGAGTGAGGACGCCATTTCTGCAATCCTTGGCGAGAAGCATGTGACGTCGGCGGCACGTCGAGTGACGCCGGCGTCACGTGATTCCCGGCTCGTTCACGCCGGACGGCTCGTTCGGCCCAAAAAGAACTTTTGGCCAGCTTGGGGGGGCCTCCTGACCCCCTCAAGCTGGCCAAAAGTTCTTTTTGGGCCGAACGAGCCGTCCGGCGCGAACGAGCCGGGAATCACGTGGCGCCGCGTCACTCAGACGCGACGTCACGTGATTCCCGGCAAGTTCGCGCCGGACGGCTCGTTCGGCCCAAAAAGAACTTTTGGCCAGCTTGAGGGGGTCAGGAGGCCCCCCCAAGCTGGCCAAAAGTTCTTTTTGGGCCGAACGAGCCGTCCGGCGCGAACGAGCCGGGAATCACGTGACGCCGCGTCACTCGACGTGCCACCGACGTCACATGCTTCTCGCCAAGGATTGCAGAAATGACGTCCTCACTCCTCGCTCGATCACCAGGGAGTTGTGGTAAGTCTGGGGGGGGGATTAAGGAGGGTGAGGGGGTTTAATTTTTTTTTTTGCACATATGTACATATACCCAACTCATTGGATTTTTTTTATGTCCATATTGGCCGCAAGTGGGACCCCCTTTCGGACATAAAAAATATGAACATAAAATTTTGCTCTGCACATCCCTAGAATATATATATGAAATATTGTCACATTCTATTATTTTCTAGCCTCTGTTATATAATAGCAATGTCTGAAAAGATAAATTAGGGGTTTTTTTTAAGTCAAATTATAAAAAGGGCTGCAGTAGTTCAACCATGAACTCCATCACTGATTTCCTTGCATGACTGACAAGATTTACAGTACATCGGATAAATAATAATTTAAGCACCAAATGGAGAATATGTTTGAGGACAGAGTTGAAGAGAGGAAGACAAGTGTTTGAGATAATAAATATTTCTGTCTCAGGTGTACAGAGTGCTGCCAGGTATTAAATCAAAGAGGATGACAACTTTGTTATTGCTGTACACGTAGGGCCTTATTCAGTAAAGATGTTTTTTTTTTCCATACATGTAGAACGCGGAAAAAGTCTTTATAAATAAGAATCTGAGTATGAAAATGGTTTAATACAGATTGGCACTACTGTGCCTCCGTTTTCCCTCCTGTAATTAGGAAATAAAAGCAACACTATTTCTTCATCTTATCCCCTTTGGAAGCTGTCACGAAAATTGGTAGCCCTGCTTTCAGCCACAGCAGCACACACATGAATGTCTCCGTATTATAATTTAGAAGCACAATGGGAGCTTGCTTGAATGAAAGATGCTATGTAAATGCAATTATAATTACGACTACTAATAATAATAAATGTCATGAAAATTGAATTTGTCCTGTGCATGGCAAACAGATGCAAACACATTGCTTGTATAGTATTTGCAAGCTATAAATTTAAGGCAAACTGAAAAAGAGTTTTCTATAAAACTCATTCTGTCTGAAACTTCTACTGCTGTTATCAAATGCAATTTCTAAAAATAGTGCAAGAACACAAAACTTCTAGAAAAGGCAAAGAATGTTTATTTTGAAAGACAAAGGCTCCAATTTACTAAGCAAAGTGAGACCTTGCAGAAATGAGCCAGCACTGTGGGAAGTTTTTCTCCCAATACATGTTCATATTCAAATGATTCGTGGCACAAATTTTTGAGAAAATTCATACAAAATTATGGACTTTTTTTTCCCCAAGAAACTTAACTACATTTCCCTGAGGTGTAATTAGTCTTCACACATGCTCAATTTTGTGGCTGCAGAATTGCTAATGTGCTCATTTATGTTCCAATAATAAGAAAAGTAGTCCAAGTGCCTGTAACTAAAAACTCGCCTGAGCTAAAACATTCTAACTTATCCCTATCAATTAAAAAGCAGAATGAAAATACAAACAAAAAACAAACTTTGAAATGTTTGTATGCTAATGCCAGAAGTCTAAGAAGTAAGATGGGAGAATTAGAATGTATAGCAGTGAATGATGACATAGACTTAACTGGCATCTCAGAGACATGGTGGAAGGAGGATACCCAATGGGACAGTGCTATACCGGGCTACAAATTATATCGCAATGACAGAGAGGAGCACTCGGGAGGAGGTGTGGTGCTTTATGTCCAGGATGGCATAGAGTTCAACAGGATAAACATCCTGCATGAGACTAAATGCAAAATTGAATCTTTATGGGTAGAAATCCCTTGTGTGTCGGGGAAGACTTTAGTGATAGGAGTATATTACCGTCCACCTGGTCAAGATGGTGAGACAGACAGTGAAATGCTAACCAAATTGATAGTGCGGTAATAATGGGAGACTTCAATTATCCCAGTATTGACTGGCAGGCCTATCCTGTAAAGTGCGGCCGCGTTTACCCTGCTCCTAAGCCGCTTCTAACTCACGTTCCAGCCGCGTTAGCCCTTCCTGCGATCCCGAATCCCCTTTAACCTACTCCTACCGCGTCCTAAATTCCCCGGGCAACCCCTTCCGCCCGCGGCATGTATATTGCATGCAAATGAGCGAATTAGCTCGATATTGCATGCAAACGAGCCAATTAGCTATTCCCCTAGCATCCCGTAACCCGCGCCCCGACTATCGCTACCTTTCCCTGCCGTTTTGTCGCGCGTTTAACCTGCAAATTTACCGCCTACCCTGACCCCTGCGGTAGAGGCATGGGTAAGGGTAGGTGGCAAGCTTTCCCCCAGCCCCCGCTCACCTGCCCCGGCCGCGATCATGGGTGCCAGTCTCCGTGGCAGCCCCAGTCCTCTCCCCTACTCCCGAAGCCAAAAAAAAAAAAGCAAAAAAAACGTTGCAGCCCCCCTCCGATGTCCGGACGGGGGCTGCCACGGAGACTGCAACGGCAAAGCGACTTTTCAGTGTCCCCCCTCCTCTCGGAGCAGGGCGCGAAAAGCCGCCTTGCTCTGGGAGGAGGGGGGACACTGACAGCGGTGAAGCTTTCCCCCAGCCCGGACACCGGCAAAACTTGCTGTTTTGCAGCCATGAGCCACGAGCAGGAACGCGAAGATCTGGCTCCGATAGCTCCTCCCGACAAGATGGCCGCCTGCACGGGGAAAGAGTACAATTGGCCGCTGAAGACGTGACGTCACGACGCTGAAGACGTCACGTCTTCAGCGGCCAATTGTACTCTTTCCCCGTGCAGGCGGCCATCTTGTCGGGAGGAGCTATCGGAGCCAGATCTTCGCGTTCCTGCTCGTGGCTCATGGCTCATGGCTGCAAAACAGCAAGTTTTGCCGGTGTCTGGGCTGGGGGAAAGCTTCGCCGCTGTCAGTGTCCCCCCTCCTCCCAGAGCAAGGCGGCTTTTCGCGCCCTGCTCCGAGAGGAGGGGGGACACTGAAAAGTCGTTTCGCCGTTTCTCCGCCGCTGTCTTCTGGCTTCGCCGGTGTCCGGGCTGGGGGAAAGCTTCGCCGCTGTCAGTGTCCCCCCCTCCTCCCAGAGCAAGGCGGCTTTTCGCGCCCTGCTCCGAGAGGAGGGGGGACACTGAAAAGTCGTTTCGCCGTTTCTCCGCCGCTGTCTTCTGGCTTCGCCGGTGTCCGGGCTGGGGGAAAGCTTCGCCGCTGTCAGTGTCCCCCCTCCTCCCAGAGCAAGGCGGCTTTTCGTGCCCTGCTCCGAGAGGAGGGGGGACACTGAAAAGTCGTTTCGCCGTTTCTCAGCCGCTGTCTTCTGGCTTCGCCGGTGTCCGGGCTGGGGGAAAGCTTCGTCGCTGTCAGTGTCCCCCCTCCTCCCAGAGCAAGGCGGCTTTTCGCGCCCTGCTCCGAGAGGAGGGGGGACACTGACAAGTCGTTTCGCCGTTGCTTCTGCGCTGTCGCCGCCGTTGCTTCCTGGTATCTGTCATTTCAAATGACATTTGAAATGACAGATACCAGCGTGGCGTGAAGCCTTAGGCCCGCGCACCCAGGATCCTGTATAGGCGCTCTATCCAGTATCCTGGGTTGCGCGGGCCTAAGGCTTTTCGGACGCGGCTTACATTTACATATAATTAGGCTTCAGGATCGAGCGGTAGGTGAGCTGCACTGTGCGGGCGGTAACCGCGGGTGCCGTAGGCACTAACGCAGCTCTTCCTACCGCTCGGTACTGGATAGGCCTGTGGGTAAATGTATCATCGGGACATGCTAGAGAGATAACGTTCCTGGATGGAATAAATGATAGCTTTATGGAGCAATTGGTTCAGGAACCGACGAGAGAGGGAGTAATTTTAGATCTAATTCTCAGTGGAGCACAGGACTTGGTGAGAGAGGTAACGGTGGTGGGGCCGCTTGGCAATAGTGATCATAATATGATCAAATTTGAATTAATGACTGGAAGAGGAACAGTGTGCAAATCCACGGCTCTCATGCTAAACTTTCAAAAGGGAAACTTTGATAAAATGAGAAAAATTGTTAGAAAAAAACTGAAAGGAGCAGCTACAAAAGTAAAAAATGTGCAAGAGGCGTGGTCATTGTTAAAAAATACCATTCTAGAAGCACAGTCCAGATTTATTCCACACATTGAGAAAGGTGGAAAGAAGGCAAAACGATTACCGGCATGGTTAAAGGGGGAGAGTGAAAGAAGCTATTTTAGCCAAAAGATCTTCATTCAAAAATTGGAAGAAGGATCCAACAGAAGAAAATAGGATAATGCATAAACATTGGCAAGTTAAATGTAAGACATTGATAAGACAGGCTAAGAGAGAATTTGAAAAGAAGTTGGCTATAGAGGCAAAAACTCACAGTAAAAACTTTTTAAAATATATCCAAAGCAGAAAGCCTGTGAGGGAGTCAGTTGGACGGTTAGATGATCGAGGGGTTAAAGGGGCACTTAGAGAAGATAAGGCCATCACGGAAAGATTAAATGATTTCTTTGCTTCAGTGTTTACTGAAGAGGATGTTGAGGAGGTACCCGTACTGGAGAAGGTTTTCAATAAATAAATAAATAAATAAATAAACATTACTGCTATTTTGAACTGATTGATTTTGTTATTTTCTCTTCCCACTTCCTATATTGCATAGGGGTGACATGCCAATTTCATTGGTCACCCCCTGCCACCCACTGCTGTCTAGTTTAAATGCCCAGTAATGCATGATCTGAATGTACTCCAGATACCACAAGATACATATCACTGAGCCATCTATCTACCTCACCCTGATTCTCCCTATTTTGATCCTGAATGTTTTGCAGGTATGCAATCCAAAATTGCTACATTTCAAACAAAAGACAAAATCATCTTATATAGGGAGAGGGACCTAAATGACACACAAGAAAGGAACTAGATTTTATTTCCAACTAAAAGAACAAGCACGTAATTGAGGACAAGATATCTTAGTTTAGTATCTTGGAAAAACAAAGGAATAGCTATGACAATGTAACAAGCCACAGATTGGAAGATACTCCTTAATTTATGTAAATCTATAGGTCTATATATTTTGAATGGCAGAAAAAAAAGGAGATTCCCTAGGAATATTTATTTTCAACTCCTTATGGGGACACTGTCAGTGATTATGATTATGCCATAACAAACCTAGATCTCAAAGAGATTATCACTTTAACTGTCAGATCCCAATCTTACCTATCAGACCATAGCTAGATTGTCCTATGCATTAATAGATCAAAGCAAATGCAATCACCTAGGGCCGGATTTTATAAATTAGCGCGAGCGCGTACTTTTGTTCGCGCACCAGGCGCGAACAAAAGTACGCGGGATTTTAATGGATACGCGCATAGCCGCGCGTATCCATTAAAATCCGGGGTCGGCGCGCGCAAGGCTGCCCAAAATCGGCAGCCTGCGCGTGCCGAGCCGCGCAGCCTGCCTCCGTTCCCTCCGAGGCCGCTCCGAAATCGGAGCGGCCTCGGAGGGAACTTTCCTTCCACCCCCCCCGCACCTTCCCTTCCCTTCCCCTACCTAACCCATCCCCCCGGCCCTATCTAACCCCCTCTACCTTTGCGCGCACTGGCCGGCTGCCCCGCTCCATGGTCCGGTCCCGGGGGCTGGTCCGGAGGCCTCGGCCAAGCCCCGGGAACGCCCCCCGGGCCGAAGCCACGCCCGCAGCGCCGCCCCCTAAACGGCGCATCACTCATGACACGCCCCCAAAAATGCTGCGTCATTCCCGGCACGCCCCCGACACGCCCCTCCATGCAAGCCCCGGGACTTACGCGCATCCCGGGGCTTGCGCGCGCCGCCGAGCCTATGCAAAATAGGCTCGGCGCGCGCAGGGGGGGTTTGGGGTAGGTTTTCGGGGGGTACGCGCATATCCCTTTGAAAATCTACCCGCTAATACCCAACTCAAAATCTTCACAGACTCTCTCCAAAGTACATATGGAACAACAAGGTAATGAAACTGATCAGACATCCTTAGAAAGGTCAGCAGTAAAATGCCAGAATAACTTTTTGTTGACTAATTATTACAATCACACCCCGCAGGACACAGACCAAAAAATAGATATAAAATGTCACTTTCTGTAGAGTAGGAAGGGAATTGTTTACTACAAAACCAGAATTTTAAAAAATGGATCAAACTGCATCTAAAGTAGCTAAGTTTGATAAGGAATGTAAAAAGACAAAAGGTGAAACAACTCTCATATAAAACACTGAGAGCCCCTCAAAGAAGATTTATGTAGCACCATGTTTCATAATCTTACAAATTACAAAGCAACCATAAAATGGAAACATTTAGAATACGTAAAGAAAAATCTGTCTGAAAGAAAGAGGCCACAGATAACAATTCCTGCTGAGAAATGTGAAAGACATTAGAACTCCAAACCTGATTTAGCAATCCAAAACAGAAAAATTTGGACTGAGCACTTCTAACACCTCTATAAAGAGATCACACCTGAAGATTTCACAAAAGAACAAAAGTATACCCAAGAGAAATTAAACCTGTTGGAAAGATCAATAAAACACCACTTGACATCCCTATAACAATACAGGAAATCAAAAAATGCCTCTAGACATTTAAGCCCAGAAAAGCAAGTGGCCCCGATAGGATACCTCATGAAATGCTCAGTACAGCAATGCAGAAATCCACTAAGCGCCAGTAAAACCATTTAACCTGGATTCTACTTTCTGGCCATTTCCCTAAGACATGGTCAGAAGGGTTAATTATAACTCTCTATAAATACCACTAACCCAAATTATTATAGAGGAATTTGTGTCAACAGTAACATTAGCAAACTGTTCTGTCATGCCCTCAACAAATGGAAGCTAAAAATCTGATGAACAGCCAAAGTCGGCACAGAAGACCCAGAACCATAGACCACATATTTACCTTATCATGAGTTTCCAGATAAAAAATATCAAACACAAATTCAAATTCTTACAAAATAAGCAAGACGTTTAGCAGATCCTAGACTATATACACTCCTTGGCCAATGATTAAATGCATCTAGGAGTTTTAAATTGGTTATGAAGACAGTACAGGAAAAAGCTCTAAAAGCCTTATATGTGACATAGAAATCTCTAGATAAATACACCCCCCCGCCCAGTAAAGACACAATTAAAATTATTCAGTAACAGCATTTAATCATCTTATAAGGGAATTAGGTCTAGGGTCTATTATTAACCTCAAACTATACAGAATGGGAGAGAACCCCAATATGAATCCTACTCTTCCAGTTCACTCTATCAGAGAAACATCATAATAATGAATTCAGAGCAGAATTAGGATGCTTCCCATTACTACTCACCATACAAAAAAAATATTCCGATTCTTGTGTCATCTTAATAACAGCGACACAAACTCCCTATATTACTAGATACTTTGGGGTCGATTTTAAAAGCAGCTCGCAGCCATACATTTTCACACGGCTCCCGGCGTATGCACAAGGACGTGCCGATTTTATAAAATGCGCGTGCCAGCGCGTGCATGTTATAAAATCCAATGGCTGCGCATACATGCGCGCCGGATTTTAAAATCCACAGCGTATGTGCAGGTGGCGTGCGCAGGGGGGAATTTTTGCTAAATATGCACGGCGACGCAATTGGGCCTCCCCCAGTTTCCTCCCAGTCCGCTCCAATTAAGACATGGACTGGGAGGGAACTTCCCTATCACTCTATCTAACCTTCCTCCCTCTTTCCCTCTCCTCCCCAGCCCCTAAACCTAACCTAACTATCCCCAAATTTTTTATTTCAGTACTTACTGCTCCTCTGGAACAGAAGTAATCTGTGTGAGCTGGCTGGCTCCTGGCACGTGCTTCCCTGGGACAGGCATCAAATGGCTCTGTCCCAGCCCACCCCCCCAACCATTCCCTGCCCCCCAGCCTGTCCCTTTGGAGAGGCCCGGCACTCCAGCACGTACCGAGGTTTATGCACATGGCCAGGCCCGTTGTAAAATGCGTGCGGCACACAAAAGGCCTGGCCACGCGTGTAAACCCCGGTATTTGCACGCATAGGCCTTTGAAAATTTACTTGTGAAGTAACACAAAACCCTGAAAAAAACAAACTCAGCACAGTATGTAGCAAACTTATTATACTATATCAGTATTAATACTACTCAGTTGCAACCTGGCCTATGAAAAGGTAGTAATACAAATATTGCAATGAACCCTAGAACACCAATACATTTCCTAATAGGAAGTGCAAATTGAAAAACAGAATAAGCTGGACTGCTATAGATCTCTGAGAAAATACATGCTAGCAGAATACCTCACTTTAGTCACACATGCAAAATGTAAACAAGCCCTCACCAAAAACAGAATAAGTGATCACAGACCAAATATAGAAATATGCCAACAAACACTGAACTGGAAACCCTTACAAACCAGACTCTTTATGCAACTCAACACCTAGAAATAGAAAGAGAAATGCATTTCCTCCTGTATTGTATTAAAAACAAAGATATCAGAGATTTCTTTATTTATTTGTTTTACAAATATATAGACCACACATCCCATATTCTGGGCAGCATACAATAAATTATACATTCATAAGTAAACAGATAACATAATAGTAAACAGGTATTGAGTAAATATAAGAATGATTAAACATATTAAAATACAATAAAAACACACTCAAAAATAAATAAAACTTAAAATAACTACAAAATATTAAAAAAGAATGCAATAACAACCATAAGAGCTACTCCTAGCTTAAAAATATCAAATCATAGCATTTTATTCTGTGAGTAATTTTTAATATTACAATGCTGAACATAGGGAGCAATTAATGAAAAGCATGTTGAAATAAATTTGATTTTAACTGTTTGTTAAATATCTTACTGCATATCTGATTATGTAAATCTGCTTGCAGTTGGTCCTTTAGTATGGGACCGCCTAAACGAATAATCCTCTGGAAGGGCATGTCTAAAAATAATTGTCCTTCAGAACGTAGACTTCTAGTAGGTTGATGAATTTTTAATAATGTATTAATACATAGAGAGGATTCAAAGTTTAAAGCATTATGAATCATGACCAATACTTTTTATTGTAAAATAAATTTTACAGGAAGCCAGTTTAGATAGTTAAGGACAGGAGTTATATGATGACATTTTGAAGTCCCAATAAGAAATCTTATCACCGAGTTCTGAATTATTTGAATTGCTTTAATTGTATATACAGGCAAACCTAAAAATAAGGAATTACAAGTCTAAAGAAGGAATTATTAAAGCTTGTCTGAATGTTTGAAAATCAGTTGTTTCCAAAAATGGTTTCAAGCATCTATGCGTATAGAGATTCTGAAAGGATTTTTTAATCAAATTTTTTACATAGTTCTTAAATGAAAAATCGGATTCAATAATGACTCCTAAGTTTCTAGCTTATCTAACTATAGATAGGCTTCTTCTGCCCGGCGGTGATCGGGGAAGGCCTGCGCGATCGGCGCCGAGCCCCACCGGGGGAAGGCCAGGGCTACACGCTCCCCACCCGAGGGGACTTGGCGACGACAACGCGGCAGCAGCCACGTAAGAAACTTTGCCTACCTGAAAGGGAAACCGCGCCGAAAACGATCCGCCCACCGATCCAGCTCCTCCAATAGGAGCAGGCCCTGAGGGGCTTTAAATCCGCAGTCAGCCCGGCGCCGCACGCCGAGCGTCGCGCGCCGAAGGAGCGCGACAAAGGGGCAGGCCCCTTTGTTTCGCCCCTTCGTACAGCCCCGAGAAGCCCTGACCCATACCCTTGGATAAATCTAAAGCCATAAAGGTAGCGGCCAGCATAGGTCCTAGGCTAGGGGATTCCGTAGGCTGGAACAAAGCCACCTCTCAACTTACCTCCCCAGCACCCTTCCAGCATCCACTCCAGCCTCTCCAACAGCCACCCTGCATTCAATCCAGCATCCACTCAGCATCTACTCCAGCCTCTCCAACAGCCACACCGCATCCAATCCAGCATCCACTCAGCATCTACTCCAGCCTCTCCAACAGCCACACCGCATCCAATCCAGCATCCACTCAGCATCTACTCCAGCCTCTCCAACAGCCACCCTGCATTCAATCCAGCCTCTCCAGCATCTACTCCAGCCTCTCCAACAGCCACACCACATCCAATCCAGCATCCACTCAGCATCTACTCCAGCCTCTCCAACAGCCACACCGCATCCAATCCAGCATCCACTCAGCATCTACTCCAGCCTCTCCAACAGCCACACCGCATCCAATCCAGCATCCACTCAGCATCTACTCCAGCCTCTCCAACAGCCACCCTGCATTCAATCCAGCCTCTCCAGCATCTACTCCAGCCTCTCCAACAGCCACACCGCATCCAATCCAGCATCCACTCAGCATCTACTCCAGCCTCTCCAACAGCCACACCGCATCCAATCCAGCATCCACTCAGCATCTACTCCAGCCTCTCCAACAGCCACACCGCATCCAATCCAGCATCCACTCAGCATCCACTCAGCATCCACGAAGGTCCACAATCACTCTTCTTCCTCGTTCGATAGAGTGACCTACCCACAAAAATGCACAGCTTTACCATCCCCAACATACCCACCAAATACAAAGAGAAAATGCAGAAAACCCTTCCCTTACAGCAGAAGAGACTCATCCCTATTACAATTTCACCAGTCACACAACTACTAAGCTTTTCATTATTCTCTCTGACCCTCTTCAATGCCCAATCCCTCTCAAAAAAATCCCATATTCTTAATGACCATCTTACAGAGACCAAACCAGATATCTGTGCCATTACTGAGACCTGGTTAAAACCCACGGACTCAGTACTTCTAAATCAACTGCCTACCCAAACCTACGACATGTTCTCGATCCCCAGACCGAAAAAAAGAGGAGGTGGTCTGTTCTTAGCCACAAAGAAAGACCTAAAGATAACGCTGCAACACTCCCTTTCAAACTCAAACCTTGAAGGGGCATGCTTTAAATCCAAACAACTTCAAATATGCCTCATTTATGCACCCCCAGGAAAATTAGAGGCCGACCCATCTCCCACAATAGAATTCATATCCAAACACATCAATTATGACTCCCCAGCTATAATAATGGGAGACTTTAATCTACATGTGGACTCGAACAAACGCTCCCCCAACTGTGAAAATTTCCTCTCCGCTCTTAAACACATGGGCTTCAAACAAATCATAGATAACCCCACCCATAAAGCCGGACACATTTTGGACCTGATCTTTGTGAACGTAGGCAGAGCCCCATCATCCCCTCCAATTTGCACGCCCGTACCTTGGTCGGACCACTTTATCATAACAACGAACCTCAAGACAGCAGAGCTTCCACCACCCTCCCTCCACAAATCCAAAATCCTCTTCAGGAAACCATGCTCAGCAGAAACCATTTCCAATTCTCTGGATAAAGAATTACTACAGCTCAGTCTCTCCGACGTGAACTCAGCCATCACTTCTTGGCATGACATCACCAACAAAGTAGCCGACCAAACATGCCCTCTATCCACCAAGGTGATACACAAAGATCAAGACAACAGAAAACCCTGGTTTACACCCGAGCTAAAGGCCATCAAGTTAGAACTTAGAAACAAAGAACATATCTGGCGCAGAAATCCCACCTCCAAGAACCAAGCAATCTACAAATCCACACTCAACAAGTACAGGAACACCATTTTCAAAACAAAAAAAGACTTTTACGCAAAAAAAAAAAAATACACCACTTTATATTTGACTCCAGAGCTCTCTTCTCTTACGTCTCCGCCCTTACCAAACCCCCTCCTCCATCCTTTCCAGACGACAAAGCGCTTTCCAAAGCAAACGAACTCGCATATTTCTTCGAAGAAAAAATCATCAAACTCACCAAAAAACTTCACATGCCAAACTCATCCACCACCCCATTGCAGACTCAGCAGAACACCAGATTGGAATCCTTCGAGACCTCAGCATCATTCAACTCTTTGAAGATGACCACCTCACTTGAAGTCACGAACATTCTTAAGAAACTCAAACCCTCCTCGCACCCTCTGGATACTATACCATCAAACATCCTCATATCAATACCCAACTCCATAGCGAAACCCATAGCAGAAATCATTAACTGCTCACTTAATCAAGGTATCGTACCAGATTCCCTCAAACAAGCTATACTGAAACCTCTCTTAAAAAAAACAAATTTGTCTACAGAGGAACCAGCGAATTTCCGTCCCATTGCTAATCTTCCCTTCATCTCAAAGATCCTGGAAAAAATAGTAAATAAACAGCTTACTGACTACCTGGAAGATCACAAAATTCTGGCACCTTCTCAATATGGATTTCGAAAAACACTAAACACAGAAGCTCTGCTGATTTCCCTCATGGACTCAGCTTTCCTAAGCTCAGAAAAAAGACAACCTCACCTCCTTATTCTCCTCGACCTTTCTGCAGCCTTCGATACGGTCAACCATACTATCTTACTTGACAGATTAGCTGCAATTGGTATTTTAGGCACGGCCCTAGACTGGTTCTGTTCATTTCTCAACAACAGATCTTTCAAAGTGAAAATCAATAACAAAGAATCACAGGCAATCAGCTCTAACAAGGGAGTCCCTCAAGGCTCATCTCTCTCCCCTACCCTCTTCAACATTTATCTTCTTCCCCTATGCTTCCTCCTATCCAAACTGAAAATCAAACACATGATTTACGCGGATGACATACAAATCATCATCCCTATAAGGACATCCCTTCAACTATCTCTAATGTTCTGGGAACAATGCTTTCAAAAAATTAGCACTCTCCTCACCGAACTCAATCTTGTCATCAACAAGGACAAAACAGAATACCTCATCATCTCACAGGAAGATAACTTCATCCAAAGAGAGATCACACCCATTATAACAGATCAACAACAAAAAGACACCACTCATCAAAATCCACTTACACCAATCCTAGACAGCCTCAAAAATACATCCTACGTAAGAGACTTAGGCGTTCTGCTAGACAATCAGCTGAACCTAAAAAGATTTGTAAACAACACAACCAAAGAATGCTTTTTCAAACTACAAGTACTGAAAAAGCTTAAACCATTACTTCACGCTCACGATTTCCGCCACGTCCTGCAATCAATTATCCTGACCAAAATTGACTACTGCAACGCGCTACTAATCAGATTACCAGCCTCCACCAACAAACCTCTCCAGATGGTACAGAATTCTGCAGCTAGGGTCCTGACCAACTCTAACAAGAGAGACCACATCACGCCCATTCTTTACAATCTCCACTGGCTTCCAATTAAATTCAGTCTCCTACAAAGTCCTGACCCTCACTCACAAATACCTAAACAACATAGCACCTATCGATCTCACCCATCAACTCCGTACCATTAAATCAACAAGACCAATCAGAAAAGCCTACCAAGACACCCTTATCATCCCTCAAACCAAAACTCCACTAAGAAATAGGGCTTTCTCCACAGCAAGTCCTTCACTTTGGAATTCACTACCACCAGAACTCAGACAAGTCACTTGCCACCAGTCATTCAAGAAAAAACTGAAAACCTGGCTATTCAGCCAAGCATTTCCATGATTTCTAAGAAGCTGCTTCAACGAACTCTTATTACATCCTCTCCGCTCCAACAATATAACCCCTCCATCCCCCTCCCTCTATTCTTCTCTCCCCCCTTGGATTTAGACATATAAGACTTTGTTGTGCCATGTATATTTTGTTCTTATGTTTATGTTTAGCCATGTATTTTTTGCTCTTAGGTTTAAATGTTACTCAATAAGTTATACAATATGTTACTCAAAAAAGTTCTTTGTTATATGTAATTGCCCACAAGCAAGCTTATTCAACTGTTCTCTGTAAACCGATTTGATTTACATATAATGTAAGAAGATCGGTATATAAAAACCATAAATAAATAAATAAATAAACTATAGGCAGTTGATGGTCCAAAAAAATTAAAGGTTGCTGGAAATGTGGTATCTGTCTTTCTACTAAAAAAAATGATTTCAGGTTTGTCTAAATTTAATACAAATTTGTTATGCATTAACCAACTCTTAATAGTGGTTAAATAGAAAGAAATAAATCTCAAAGAAGTCGTAGAATCTACAGAACAAGAAGAAAATAATTAAATATCGCCTGCACATATGGGTAGATTTTCAAAGGTATGCGCGGGCGTACATGTGCATGTGCTACCCAGTGCACACACATGGACGCCCAAGTTTATAACATGCGTGCGCAGGCGCGTGCATGTTATAAAATCAGGGGTCGGCACACACAAGGGGGTACACACTAATGCATCTTGCAGTCGCCAATGCCCGGGGCCTTCCCCCGTTCCCTTCTCCCTAATCCTACCTTCCCACCACTTCCCCTAACTTTTCCATCCCCTAGCCCTATTCTAACCACCCCCCTCCCAACCTCTACTGTACCTTTTGCGCCTGTCTCTGGGCAGGCGCAAGTTGCGTGCACTGGCAGCCTGCCGGCATGTGATCCTCCGACACAGCGGCAAATGGCCGCTGTACCGGAGGCCTCTGGCCATGCCCTGCTCCTTTTTTAAAGCCCCAGGACTTAGATGTGTCCCGGGGCTTTACGCGCGTCACCGGGCCTTTATAAAATAGGCCTGGCGCACGTAACTCACTCTACTCGTGTAAATCCACTGGATTTACGCGAGTAGAGCTTTTAAAATCCAGCCCATAAATGAATAATGCAGACCTAATCCTGCAGGTAATCTATATAGTGCTTTTAGATAAATATTGAATACATCCTAAAAGGCAGAGCCTTGTGGCATTCCTGTGTTAAGAGGTAACCAGTCTATAGAAACAAAGAAATGACTGCAGAAGAAGACCAAACGGCCCATCCAGTCTGCCCAGCAAGCTTTCACACTTTTTTTTTCTCATACTTATCTGTTACTCTTGGCCCCCATCAGCAACCCCCTGGTTCCAGTTTCCCTCCACCCCCACCATCGATGTAGAGAGCAGCGCTGGAGCTGCATCCAAGCGAAGCATCCAGCTCAATTGGTCAGGGGTAGCAACTGCTGCAATAAGCAAGTTACTCCCATGCTTATTTGTTTACCCAGCCTGTACCATTCAGTCCTTGTTAGTTGTTGACTGAATATAATTTCTCTTTTCTTTATTCCCCCTGCCGTTGAAGCAGTGTATTGCGCTGGATATGTATTCCCAGTGATCCCTCCAGATACCCAATACGAAATTCACGCGGCACATAACCTCAAGAGAACGGGCTCTCTCGACAGCTGGACCATCACTCTGGAACTCCATCCCCATGAACCTTCGCCAGGAGCCTTGCCTGCCAACTTTCCGAAAAATATTGAAAACTTGGCTATTTAAACAAGTCTTCCCAGACCACACCTGAATCACAACCTATCTATTCAAAGAATGTAGCCACACCGGTTCTGTAAATAATTATTAATTTATGAGTTTAACCTTCTACTGTTTTTTTTTCTCTTGTCCAAGTTCCAGTACCCCTGTTTCATTGTAACTGCAACTCCTCTGCACTAAATTCAGTTTTGCATTTTTTGCACACCTTGTTCGAATGTAAACCAGCATGATGTGATTTTTTTTTCATGAATGCCGGTATATAAAAAAACCTAAATAAATAATTGATTCAGGGTAGTAACCGCCGTAACAAGCAAGCTACTCCCATAATTATTTGTTTGCCCAGACTATGTAATTCATTCCTTGTTGGTTGTTGCCTGAATATAAATCCACTTTTCCTCTTTCCCCCCTGCCATTGAAGCAGAGAGCTATGCTGGATATGCACTGAAAGTGAAGTATCAGTCTTTCCCCCCTGCCGAGCTGATTTTAAGAGGCGCCTGTGCACATGCGTATCTTCCAATATGCGCACAAAAAAGGGGTGGGGCATTGGCATGGTCTGGGCAGGGCATGGGCATTCCTAGATTTCAACTTCAAATTTGTGCATAAATACTTATGCTCACAGGCACGCTCCAGGGTCCCCTGCCAACTTTGCTTCTGCTACGGAGGACGTGTAAGAAATAAATAAAGAAAAAAGGATAGATCGACGGGGTTTTAAAGGTAGGGGCTAGCAAGGGAAATGGGAGGCGATTAAACTATGAGGGTTTGGAAGTCCTATCCTTTACCTGGGCAAACTGGGAATGAAATGGGAAAACTGGAAATGGCGCTGGCGTGAGTATCTACTGAAATCCCCGCACTTATGTGGTAGAAGCGGCATTTGCACGCATAGAGGTGCATGCACTTAAAACTGTGTGCGCATATATGTGCTGTCAGTTTATTTTATAACATATGTTCATATATGAGCGTATGTTATAAATGGCTGCATCCCTGGATGCCTTCCGATAAATGTGCACACATGTGCGCCTGCGTGCCTGTTTAATAGTTACTGTCTTACGGGTGAATTTGAAAAGCCCTACGCGTGCCAAAGCTGGGAGATATGCACGTAACTCAGATGTGTGCAGACCACGCAGATTTTAAAAGGCCTGCGGCCACGTGCGTATCTCCCGGTACATGGATAAAAAACGTTTGGAGAATAAGGGGCGGGGTGTGAGCGTGGTCTGGGCGGAGCATGGGCAGGACATGGCGGGCTGAGTCCCTAGCATGAATCCAGTGTCATGTAAGTCATGTAACAAAAAAAATATATACGCTATTTATTGAGGTTTAAGGATCGAGGGGTAATAGGGTGAAAAGGAGGCAAGATAGCTAGGTGGTTTAGGAAGTTCTCTCCTTTACTGGGGTGAACTGGGTGTGAACTGGGAAAAAGGACAATTGCTTCAATGTTACAATTGAAAAAGGACAATAGTTACAATGTGAACTGGTATGATGTTTGCATACTAATGCCGGTATATAAAAAGTTTCAAATAAATAATAATAAATAATCTTGCATACCTACTAAAATTCCCCCCACTTACGTGGTCGAGAGATCATTTGTGCGCACATGCTAGCATCAATATTAAATCATGCAATCATATAAGCACGGATAGCTGATTTTATAACATGTGTGCATATATGCGCATAAATGCGCATATGTTATAAAATTTGAGCATTCATGAGTGCACGCTGGGAAACGTGTGCACATGTGCACATGCGTGTGGGTCTTAAATTGTATTTTTAAGTGAGGAGTCAAAAAACTGGATGAACTGCCAGAGGGAGGCAGAAACTATGAAATGGGGAAACAGACTGCAGTGCTTTCCCTGTAAAGAATCTCTGTGTTGAGGCAAGGGCAGGCTGTAGAGTGGTCATGTGTCTTGCCTTCTCCCAGACTGTCCTGCTGTCTCTTCCCTTGTCTGGGAGTCTGGTCCCCTTGCCTCCTGCCTGGTCATAAAATATCTCCCCTAGGAAAGCAGACTGCAGCAGTGTGTGGGAAGGGTCAGGACTCAGTAGGGCTATGTGGGACACCAGCAACCAATCGGAAAGTGCCGTGGAACTTTTATTTAGGCTGACCAGTCAGAGTAGGCATCTGTGATTACTTGCTCATGATTTCTTGATATCGTGCTTTCTCTTCCCCCTAAAATATATTTAGTGCATTTAGGTTTTTTGGTATTGTTAGTACGAGTAGATTTATTTGCTGTGCCTTGCAAGATGTAATTTTAGACTATATTTACAATTCAATGAAAATTAAAAGAAAAGAATCTCAGGAACAGAGGGTTGGGACAACAGAAACTTGTGTGCCTGTGCCTGATTTGGGGGAGAGGGGGGGCAATAACTATCTGCAAGACAACTTACAAGCTGCAATGTCCAAGTGCATGCAGCTAGCCTGAGCTAAAAGGATATGATAGTGACCCACTGTGGACAAAGCCAGGGAGTGTGTGGGGGAGTGGAGAGGGTGGCTGCTGCAGAGTGGGGAGGGGTTAGCCTTTGGCACGAGAACTTTGTGTAATGATGCTGCTGCATATCTGCTGAGGGGGTGTGTGTTGGAGGAGGGGGGGCATAGTGAAAGCACTTGCTGTTTGAGTACATGAGCAATATTTATTTATTTATTTATTTATTTAAAGGTATTTATATACCGTTTTTTAAAATAAAATTTTATCAAAACGGTTTACAACATGTTAAAAATAAAATAAAAATAAAATATAACTAAAATAAACTTAAATACATAAATTTGACTAAATAGCTAGATGATAACTAGCTAAAAACAAATTATTAATTAAAATTAGAATAAAATAAAGGTAGCGTGCCTTGAGCAAGGAGGGCAGGGAGGGTAAAAGGGGAACGAGAAGGGACGAATTGTAATATCCTTAAAGAACACTGATGGGAAGATAGGGGAAGGGAGAAGTTAAAGTGACATGTAACTGATGAGAGAAATTTGGGAGATGAAGCTTCATTTATGATCAGGGGGTTGCTTAGTGGAAGTATTAAATGCTTGTTGAAAGAGGAATGTTTTTAGAGCTTTTTTGAAATGATGAGGATTTGATATTAAGCGAATAGCACAACAGCAGAAGAAAGTGTGTGCGTGTGAGTCAGAAATAAAGTGAGTGCATGTCAGAGAGGACGAGATATCTGGTGCTGGGTAGAGGATGAGGGAAGGGGAAGGGGGATCTGCTGCTAGGCAGGGGGAAGGAAGGGGAAGGAGAAATAGGGTGGGGGAGTGGGACCTGGTATTGTGGAGAGGGGACCCGCACCTGCTGCTAGCCAAAGGAGGGGGGGGGCAGGGATCTGCTTCTGGACAAGGGGAGAGGAGGAGGGGTTGGGGGATCTGGTACTGGGCATGGAAGAGATAGAGGGAAGGGTTTGGAAGGAGAAATGAGGGAGAAGAGAAACAGAGCAGGATACCACCATAGATAGTAAGAAGGTTGTAGGGGCAGGGGGCTAAAGCAAGAGACGGGGCAAAGAACCCACATAGATGGTAAACTCTTTAGGGCAGGTAATTATTGTACCTGTGTTCTGAATATGCTGTAATCTGCATTACTTATTTATAGTCAAATAGAATACTATTAGTTGTATTTTTATTTAAATTATAGTAATAATTTGTAATGTCGCATTCATTTATATAAACATATCTGCATAATCAAAATCATTTCTGCTAATTATATATGCAAATTTAATTTGATTCAAAGTTTTGCCCTGCATTATGTTGTCCTTTTTGTAGGTAAATGTCCTCCTTATAGGTGAATGTCCTCATTCAATTTCTCGTACCGGTCGAAGATACAATTGAAAAAAACGCTTAACATCATTATCATATATCTAAAGGCCTTAAAGCAATTATTGTTACATATAAAATTAGCATTAAACATGGAAAAAACAGAAGTAATATTATTAGAGAGAAAACCTAGAAATAAAGAGATTCCTATTCTAAATTTTGAAAACAATGTAAAGATAAAACCAACAATCTTTTTCTGAGACCTAGGCATCACCTTAGAGACAGACCTTCATATCCACCATTTTGAGAGAAGGTTATCACAAACCTTTCAATTTACGAAGGTTAACACCTTTGCTCGAAATAAATGATTTTAGAACTGTATTGCAATCATTAATTCTCTCTAATATTGATTACTGTAACATGTTGCTATTAGGACTCCCAGCTTCCACAATCCGGCCGTTGCAGGTACTGTAGAACGCAGCTGCAAGAATCCTGACAGGAAGTAAAGAGCGTGATCACATTACTCCAATTATGATTTCATTACACTGGTTACCAATTGCTCATCGCTCCCAATATAAAACGGCTTGCATCATACACAAAATAATTTACGGTGAACAAACTGAATGGTTAAATTCTGCCATTCGACTACATGTGCCCCAAAGGAACCTTAGATCCGCAAACAAGGGATTACTGACAATTCCTAGAGTTACGTCAGTGCACTTGAGCCAGGTACGAGAGAGGGCAGTCTCGATAGCAGGCCCTAAACTCTGGAACTCACTGCCAGCAGAAATAAGACTACAGACAGATATCAAAAAATTCAAAGCCAATCTCAAAACATGGCTTTTTAACTGTGCTTACACAATTTCTAATTAATGTTTTAATTGTGCTGTTAATGTCTCTAATTAAGGTTTTGTTATCTCTTAAGACAACCAACTATGATTATTCTTTTTTTAGCTTAATTTAATGTATTTAATTTAAATTTGCATTTATTTTAACTCATATTGCTTTTATTATTCTTAGTTATGTTTTAGAGCCATGCATTGTTCTCAATAGTGTTTTATGCTATTTATTGATTGTCTTGTTTATTTTTATTATTGTAAACCGATGTGATGGATTTCTGATTCGTCGGTATATACAAATTTAATAAACTATAAACTTATTTAAACTGGGGTTTTTTGGAAGTAAATATCCTTTTTGGGTACTCTGAAATGGCCACCCTAGCAGTCTGGCAGTGTATAGATAGACAATGAAAAGGGAGGTTTAAGTAGCCAACATACAGACTTGTGTCTGACAGTAGGGATGTGCATTCATTTCTAATGAATTGCACATCTGAACTGAAAATGGGTTTACATGAAAATACCTGAAAAGTTTTCAATATAATAATGCAGTCTTGTATTTGGCAGTCTGCGGGCTCCTCCCACGAACCGTCGCTCTTACTTCCAGCCCTGAGCTACTGTTGCCGGGCCCCAACACCCCCAAGGAATTCCCGGTCCACCGCGCAGCAGACAGGACCTGATGCAACATGCGGCAGGTTGCTACCAACTCTTCTCAGAAACCTCTCTAAGCACGCACATACCCACATCAACAAACTTAAAGGGCCCACGGAGGGAAATCCCAAAGCCTTGGCATATATAATGCCCTCTCTCCCTGCAGTCCTTGCCTTGGCTCCCTACATTCCCTACATGCATGTTGCCTCAGCATTCCTTGTCTTCGTTCTCTAGTTCCTATGTTCCTGTTCCAGTGGTTCTTATCTTCATCTTCATTTTTTTTCAGATGTCCTTGTCTTTGTCTTTGGTCTTCAGTGTCTGTGGTCCATCTTCGGTTCTCCTGTGTGTTTCTTGCCTGGTGTTCTGCTCCTTGCCTTCCTGCTCTGCTTATCTGCCCCCATCTTCCATATGGACGGGTACCCCAAATTGTCCTTGGCTTAAGTCTTAGACCTTCATGTTTGCCAGCTGCCACTGACCACAGCCTGCCTCCAGACTGATTTACTTGAAATACATGCAGCTTCAGAAAGAAAAATGTCATGAAGTCCCACAGACTTCAGATTGTGTGCACTCCACCTGTAGATAAAGATGCTACAGCGTTTAATCACAGGACCTGTAAATAAAGGTACCTTTGTGTTGTTTCCTTAGAGCGAAAAAAAAAATCTTTGACATAACTTGGAATACAGAAGTCCTACAACTTGTTCCTGTCTTTATTGGCAAATAAGGGTGGAATGTGAGAGAGAGAGTGATTAAATATTTTATTTGCTTTGTGAGTTCTCTCAAAGCAAGCATCCCTACACAGGACTGAAATACTCAATTTTTTATTTCTATCAGCAAGAACTCCAGTGTCATTTATACACACACACGCTAGCAACATTATAGACTGTGGAAGATTGATGATATGAGACAGTCAGTCTTTATTATTGATTTGGTTTGAGATAGCATAGTAGGTGAACCACTTTATCCTGAGATTTCATGGTCAAGATCAGGTCTATTCTGCACCATCAAGCAGCGTGCGCTATTCCTCGCACCTTTTAAAATCTACCCCAAAGTGTGAACCAATGAACTGTGACACAATTTTGGTAAATTGCACTAGTGCAACACACATGGACATATAAGAGGTAAAGTCATTGAGCAAATACTTCCTGGAGAATTCCAGAATTGCCTACAGAGCTTGTAATAACAAATTAACATAAAGAATCAGGTTTCTTAAATTTAAGTTGAAATTCAACATTTGTTCTCATTAAGAAGTAATCCTTGTACAGGAACTGGTTTCTTTTTCAATCTGTGTTAAGAATTAGAGTGAGAGTCACATATGGAAAACTGGGGGGGGGTTGTGCACCAGAAGTAAATTATCCATGAAGTTAGCATGGGGCACATTTAAAACTAATCAGAGAAAGTTCTTCTTCACTCAACGCACAATTAAACTCTGGAATTTGTTGCCAGAGGATGTGCTTAGTGCAGTTAGTATAGCTGTGTTTAAAAAAGGATTGGACAAGTTCTTGGAGGAGAAGTCCATTATCTGCTATTAATTAAGTTGACTTAGGGGTAGATTTTAAATACTTGCGCGAACGCGTACTTTTGTTCGCGCACCAGGCGCGAACAAAAGTACGCTGGATTTTATAAGTTACGCGCGTAGCCGCGCGTATCTTATAAAATCCGGGGTCGGCGCGCGCAAGGGGGTGCACATTTGTGCAACCTGCGCGCACCGAGCCCAGCGCGCGCTACCTGTTCCCTCCGAGGCAACTTTCCTTCGCCCTCCCCCCACCTTCCCCTACCTAACCCACCCCCCCGGCCCTATCTAACCCCCCCTTAACTTTGCGCGCATCGGCCGGCCACCCCGCTCCGTGGTCCGGTCTGGGGGGCTGTTCCGGAGGCCGCGGCCATGCCCCCGGAACGCCCCCGGGCCGAAACCACGTCCACATCGCCGCCCCCGAAACGCCACGCCCCACCTCCGAAACGCCGCGTCATCCCTCCACGCCACCCCCCGACAGGAAACCCCGGGACTTACGCGCGTCCTGGGGCTCTGGGTGCGCCGGCGGCCTATGCAAAATAGGCACGCTGGCGCGCAGGGGTTTTAAAATCCGCCCCTTAGAAAATAGCCACTGCTATTACTAGCAACAGTAACATGGAATCTTCTTAGTGTTTGGGTACTTGCCAGGTTCTTATGGCCTGGATTGGCCACTGTTGGAGACAGGATGCTGAGCTTGATGGACCCTTGGTCTGACTCAGTATGGCATGTTCTTATGTTCTTATTTCTCATTGAAATTATTGACATTATTGAAAGGTTTGTATATTCAATAATTGCACTTGTTTTCTAGAGCTGAAGAACCTAGAAATTATCCATTTGCCAGGAAAATAAAATCCTTTAATTTAATTATAAAAGTGCCTCTGAAATCATTTTTCTATTTTGATTTATTTTCTGGTGAAGTCACTCTGGGTGTGCAAACTATCCCCACACCATCTTTAAAAGCAGAAATCCCAATAGCCTTACCATCTGGCTCCTCACGGGGCAGTCCCTGAGATAGTTTGGTGCGCATGGTGGGGCGGATTTTCAGAGCTCTGCTCGCCTAAATCCGCCCAAAACCGGGCGGATTTAGGCGAGCAGGGCCCTGCGCGCCGGGAAGCCTATTTTACATAGGCTTCCCGGCGCGCGCAGAGCCCCGGGACTCGCGTAAGTCCCGGGGTTCTCCGAGGGGGGCATGTCGGGGGCGGGCCCGGTCGTCGCGGCGTTTTGGGGGCGTGTCGGCAGCGTTTTGGGGGCGGGTACGGGGGCGTGGCTTCGGCCCGGGGCGGTCCGGGGGCGTGGCCGCACCCTCCGTACCCGCCCCCAGGTCGCGGCCCGGTGTGCAGGAGGCCCGCTGGCGCGCGGGGATTTACGCCTCCCAGAGGGAGGCGTAAATCCCCCAACAAAGGTAAGGGGGGGGTGTAGACAGGGCCGGGCGGGTGGGTTAGGTAGAGGAAGGGAGGGGAAGGTGAGGGGAGGGCGTTAGAGGATTCCCTCCGAGGCCGCTCTGAGAGGGAATGGGGGTAGGCTGCGCGGCTCGGCGCGCGCCGGCTATACAAAATCCATAGCCTTGCGCGCGCCGATCCAGGTTTTTAGCAGATACGCGCGGCTCCGCGCGTATCTACTAAAATCCAGCGTACTTTTGTTTGCGCCTGGAGCGCAAGCAAAAGTAGGCTATTCGCGCTCCTTTTAAAATCCGCCCCGGTGTTTACAGTACCAACAGGAAGCTGTCACTTACAAATAAAAAGAATTAAGGGTCAACAAATAGCCTCCTGGATTCCTGTGGCAGATTTTTCAAGGTTCTGTAGCAAGGGTTAACAAATTCAATGGCAGAGTTTTTTACATTCTGTGGCAATCAGGTAGCAAATGTGAATAATTTTGCATAAGGATTCACATCTCTCACTATTCAAAAGAAGTTTATTTTTTATTGAAAACCTTCATATTGTTTTTAAATAGTATAAATAGTATAAAAAAAAGTATAAATAGTATAAAAAATTGACCAAGTACAAAAATCAACTATTTATCAAGCAAAGTCATAGAGGGAATAATTTAAAAAAGCATTTAGGCATCTTACTGGGTTTTTTGAAAATGAATTCAGGGATTGCATGTGGAAAAGTACACACAGAAGCGATTTTGCATGTACTTTCATGCTTACTGAATGAGGGTTTCCCAGGAGCAGGGAACTCATTTACTTGTCTTCTTGTGATTTTTGATAGAATGTGCTTAAATGTTCATGTGGACATTTATACATATGCCTATGATGTGGTAACGTGAATGTGGTCCTGGTAATTTTCAAAACGGACTTGCATTATGAAAATTAGGGCTATATCCCACATGTAATTTCTATGTACAGACTTAAAACTGTTTACAAAATTAACCTTGCAGAGGGTAATTTTGAATAGTGGGCATAGCTCAGCACAAATAAGCATAAAGTTTCCCCTGTCTTTTACAAACCGTATAGCAGGAGCCACAGAGTTTATAAAATACAATAGATTACTGCCCTGAAAGTACACACATATTTTTCAGTACCTGCACATTTTAATGCCGGGATCTGCATAGTTTATGCACTTATTTCATAAAAGTACTGGCATGTTTTCATGTTAAATAATTATAATTTGTATAAATAAATTTCAGTTTATGTGTGGCAACAGGTATTTGATAAAGTTGTTTGATGTATACTCGTTGCTCATGAAAGTACTTGTGCGCATCTGTCCAAGCCCTAGTTCGCCCTCATCTCCATCACTTGCTCCAGATCCCCACCTAAAAACTGCAGGCAAAAGAGAAGTCAGATTTAATATCTGCAACTTGAAAAAGCGTGTGCACATATTTGATGATGTATACACTTAACTCCATTTATAAAATACGTAAATGTGCAAGTACTTCCAAACAGCATCCTGGAATGCTCTCGAAATGCCTTCCTACTACACGCATACTTTTCCATGTGGCAGCGACAATATCCATGCACTCTCATCCTTCTGAAAATTCACTTATCGTGCACAGAGGCTACTTGCATGCAACGTATATGCCGATTTTCAGGCAGAAGCAGAAAGGTGCGTTCAGCCAAATGCACCTTTCTGCCTGTACTTCAACCCGCATTTTCTGTGCGCAAAACTTACTGCTAATGCAGCACGGAGTTTTGCGTGCAGAAAAATGCGTGTTTCTAAATGGGAGCACTGCTTAGCGCCTTCGCACGGAACTCCCATACAAATGAGAGCATTGAGCAGGACTCCCCGATGCAGACAGACCAGTGCACCCTTTTTAGAGCTGGAAACTTAACTCGGGGTCAGAACTGGATTTAAGTTTCCAGCACTACTACTCTGGAACTTAAAATACCTAAAAGAGGGGGGGGGAAATGGTTTAAAATGTCCACAGCTAAATATTGGCTTATCTGGGCAGGTGACAGCAACTTATCTACGGACATTATGGCTGTTAGGGACACCCCCCCCCCCCCCCCCCCCCGAGTTAGAATGTGCGTTAGACCTGTGCCAAACACACGTTTTCCTCTAAATGTGCTTTTTTAAACTCCCGATGCATTCGCATTTCTTTAGCCTACAGCACTGAGAGTTAAAAACATAACAATCCGGGCATTAAAGATGTGCGCTGATAAGCAATGTTTCTTAGCATCCAGTTTATTGCATTGGACTGTTTCTGTGCACAGCCACCGCAAAAGGTTTGGACAGTTTCTTCCGTACGTTATAGACTTTTAATTATGAATAGGCACTTTTGTTTCCAATTGAAATACAATTCAACAGTCCTTGATATATTCTCTTGAGAAAGCTCTTGCCTTTCCAGGTATTTGCGGTTATGTATGCCGAAAATACCCTCAGTATCAGCAGTATGGGCTGGATTTTCTAAGTTTGCAGAAAATCCGGTGGTAACGGGGGGCGAAACTGGGGGGCCGGCATCGCGCCGAATAACTACACCATAAAAGGTGTAGTTATTTGGCGCGAAATAGGGCAGCGAAAAGGCTCCTTGCCTTTTCGCTGTCTGCGCCGTCCTCGCAGAGTCGGCCCCAGTGACGCCCCGACTCCTCCTCTTCCGGGGCCGACTCCTCCCCGATATAGGTAGCGCAAGCGTGCGATAGCCTTAGAAAATAAGGCCCTTTGTTAAGCTGGTAATTACATGGAAAATAAGTGTGCATATCTTGGACACATGGTAACAGACACAAAAAGGGGTTCAATTAGCACAAATTTGGAATGTATGAGTACTGCTGCCTATCATAAAGGTTTCTATGAATTAAAATTAATGCTGTCTCTGCCTGCTGTGGGACACCAGCAGTTGCAGACTTCCAAAACACATCTAAGTGTTACGCTCCTGCCCGTGGACCGCATCCCACGAGCAGGCCCTCCACCTATCATGATGCCGGCCCGATGCTGCAGGATCTGCTCTTGCGGCCTAGGCTGCCCCTGGACCGGGCTGCTGCTGCAGACTTCCTTCTATGCAGCCCTGAAGCCGCCAATGCTGTTGCCTTCACTCTTGCGGCCCTAGTGCTGCTGCCGGGACTCCACTCCTTACAGCCCTGGTGCCACCACCGTCTTCCTGCATGGTTGTGGCCCCGAGCCGCCACCGGGATTCTCTCTTCATGGCAGCTGGCTGCTGCAGACGCCCTCTCTAAATGGCGGGGAGCCGCCGCTGCTGCCGCTGACTTTACTTAAGCAGGATGGAGCCGCCGCCGCTGACCTCTTCATCTTCGCGGCATGGAAGCCGCCTCCAGTCTGGCTCTCCATCGCGGCAGGATGCCGCTTCAGGCTTATGCTCTCCCGGACTTTCTCTAAGCGCGGGCACATGCCTCTTCAGTTTATTTAAAGGGCTAGCGGTGGGAAAAGCCTGCGGCCCCACCGGTGACATTGTCATTGTTTCCCTGGTCCAGCCCTATAAAAGGACTCTGCTTCACTTCCTCGGGGCCTTCGAATCGGATTCCATGGTCATCCATGTCTCCTCTTCTCTGGTCAAGTTCTTCTGAGGTCTGTTCCTGTCCAGATGGCTTTGTGTTCCATGTTCTTCTTGTTCCTGATTTTCTCTGTCTGATGTTCCTGTCTCGTCCCTTGTTGGAGTTCTTTCGTCACATGTTCCAAGTCTTGATGTTCCAAGTCCTGATGTTCCTCATCCAGGAGCCCTGATGTTCTTCATCTGGAAGTCCTGATGTCCAGAAGTCCAGATGTTCTTTGTCCAAGTCCTGATGTTCCAAGTCTGGTTGTTCCTTGTCCAGAAGTATCTGATGTTCCATGTCCAGATGCCCTGATGTTCGTGATGTTCTATGTTCCAGTCTGGATCCTCATGAATCCAAATTCTGAGTTCCAAGTTCCGAATTCCAAGTTCTGAGTCTTAAATCCTGATGTCCTATGTTCCAGTTCTGATACTGATGTGTCGGCTAGTTCATAGCTCTGGGTTCAAGCCTAGTCTTGCCCGCCAGACCTCGCCTCCAGATGACCATCCTGGAAGTAAATCCATATTGATCCGGTGTCCGTTTCCGGTCATTAGAGTCCTCTTCTGGCTGGACCTTCTTCGAGCACTGCCTGGATTCCTCCTTCATCCTGAGCCTCAGTCCTGCACATGCCCCACTCTCCGCATAATCCACGACCAGCTTTTTCAGGTTGTGTAGGGCGCGCAGTGGGACAGGATGGTCCGTGACCAGCCCATGGTGAGCTGTGTAGGGTACCCTGAGGGGCAGTGCCTTCCAAGTTCCAAGTTCCAAGTTCCAATTTCCTAGTTCCAAGTATCCTAGTCTTGTCCAAATTCCAAGTTCCAAGTATCCTCAACTTGTCCAAGGTCCAAATTCCAAGTATTCTCGCCTTGTCCAAGTTCCAAGTATCCTCATCTTTGCCAAGTTCCATGTATCCTTGTCTCGTCCAAGTTCCAAGTATCCATATCTCATCTAGTTCCTGTCCTCAGCCTCCATCTGCCCTCATGCACTCGTCGTTCCCAAGTGGTGGGTCCGGAAGGGCTATTGAGTGGCTGGAGGGCTACTTCTGAGGCCAGCATTGCGTTGCTGGGTCTCACTGGTGCATGTGTGTAGGTCCAGTGGAGGGCTGAGCCTGCCTTGTTCCAGTTCCTGTTGTTCCTTGCCTGGTTCAGTCCAGCCTTGTTCCTGTTTTGCTTGTGCCTGTACTCACTCACCTCCCATGGTGTGCACCTTGGGGCTTCTCCCTGAGCTGCACTATGGTCTAAGGGCTCACTATCCCCAGTAGCAGATGACTGTGCCTCTGCGTCCCTCAATAGGAATTGAAGGCCGCGCACCCAACACTAAGGCTTTGTAGCTAATGTATGGTTGGCCACATATGCAGAAGTAGAAATCTTTGTATAAAGATGTCCCTTTAGAATAACTTCATCACTCCATCAAGAAATTATATCAAAATCATCTTTGATTTGATTTAAGAGATCATTGAGAGATCAAACATTCTGAATGATTTCTCTGTCCATTTCAACCTCATCCTCTCTTCTAGGATGGGGGGAGGAATAATAGGAGGGGAGAGACAGGTTTAGGGAGGAGATGTGTGCATCTTCTCTCCTTTTTTCTCTGTTCTAACCTCAGCCTCACCCCAATCTCTTCCTGTTCCCTTCAGGCTGCTTGTTAGGAAAGGGCCTGGAAGAGGAAGCAGAGAGAGAGAGCTGAGACTAAAGGCAGGCACCCTATATGTAACTTGCATCAGATGATTGAATTTCAAGGTGGGGAGCTTCAGGCTTGTTGTTTGTGTGGCAGGTTAATTATGCAGAAACAGGCTAATTATGCACTTTCTCTCATGGCTGCAGAATCATGGGGGCCTGGGGGATCAGGTGAATATCTTTTTATTGGACTATCTTAATTGTGGCTTGTTTCATCAATGTAACATCCTTCTACTTTTAGCAAAAAAAAAATGTGAAGGATGCAACATTGGTCAAATAAGACAAAAATAAGGACAAGAATCAATCATCATAGACACAGGAAAAAACATTTCAGAGGAAAACAGAGTGTCAGCTCACTAGATGAATACTTCTCAAAGGGAGACCATTCCCTTAATGACTTCACAATTAGGGTACTGAAAGGGGACTTTAGGAGTACAGAAGAATGGAAAACATTTAAAATTACGATGCGCAAAAAGACTTAATATGGACATTGACTTTCTTACCCATAGTCAGATATAGGCCCAGTCAATTGTAAAGTTTTACTGTCTCATCACCTGTGGCATCTCTCCCCTCCTCTTCTTCCCTGTACTGAGCTATAATGGCATATGTAAGCAACCTAGATTACTCTGTACTATTTAAACCCACTGTAACTGTGCTGTTTCCTTACTGACCTGATGAAGAAGGGATAACTTATGAAAGATAGTCACAGATATATTTAGTCCAATAAAAAGCTGTCACCTACAATAATTTTACTTATCCAAGTAGACTAACTCAGCAATCACAATTCTTTGCATAATAAAAAGACTGATTTTTTTTTGTAACTTTTTATTTTTAACCACCCAAATGTACAATTAGGTTCACCCCTTTCCAAGTATCAACATATTTCGGTAACATATTACAAGTAGAAACTGCATATGGACTTTCTTCCTCTCCTCTTAGTTCAATGAGTTTGCATAAACTAAGAAGTTGCATCCTCTCCCCTCCAAGACCAGTAAGACCCCCACATTTTGGTATAGGTGTCCTTTTTGTCTCCAAACAAGTAAATAGATTTTTCTGCCAGCTGAAATAGTCCTTACCCTGAGATAAACCAGTGAACCCTTTACATCTCTTAAGGTTTATTTTGAGAGCGAAGGAGAAAGTATTAATGGAACGTATGTGATGGTTTCACATGCGTCATGCCTCAAGTTTATTTCTTCAGGTCAAAGCAAATATATGCTTAGCTGCCCCAAATATTTCCTAAACAGACTGGTTTCTCAGACTATTTGTGAAAACCCAACTGTCTGTCCTGATTTACCCAAGGGGGGGTTGAAACCTGCAGGACTTAAATTGCTAACTAAATAATTATTTTCAATTAAAAAAAAAAACTACTGTGGATAGAAAACAGAATGTAATCTTCTTTTAACATTTATGAGATGGTTTGAAAATGTAGATGATGCCTTTCTAACTAGCAGAGCCTGGAGAATATAAGTAGATTAAGCTCTGTTTATGACTTGAGGCTTTATCGCTGTGTACAGTCAATTCAAACATCCATTACCATCACTAATCTGTGGTAAGATATAAAGAGAGTAATTTGTTTTCAAAAAGACATTACTACTTAAAAGTGATATATATAACTGACAAGAAGGTGAATGTTAAGATGCTAAAAACAAAATGATAGCCAAGCATTTTAACACAGAGGTCAATATTCATAAGGGATAAGGGCAGCTGTTATTCATGGGCCAGTAGAAATTGCTACTGCTCCTCTCTGATTCCCTGCCCCTGCCCTGGGGCCTGAAGAAAAATGGCGATGCTGTCCCTAGCCAGGGCACTGTATGTGGGGATGGGAAAAGGAGGATTGGCTGGCAGGGGGACTTCAGAATAAGGAGCAAGCAGAAGGGGGGTGAGGTTGATCAAAAAAGTGAATTTTGGAGTCGGAGGTAGAGGCTCCACATTGTGTCCAATTATGGTCTTATGGCAAACTCAAGACAGGCCAGGACCTGGAGGACCTAAAGGCAAAATTCTGAAGAGCCAGGCTTGATCCATTTGGTCCAAATGGAAGTCCAAGCTCCATAGTGTAAGTGTAAGCCTTGCCTGCTGAAGTTGTGCAATTTTGTTTGGTTGTTTGGTTATTAACCTGTGCTTAGAACTAGGGCATTATATTTGCCAAAACTTGTGCACTGTCTGTTACAAAGAAGCAAAATTGAAACTTGTGAGGGCCTTACAGTCTGCTTTCAAGGGCCAGCCATTAATTCAGATCAGACACTTCCTCCTCAGCCAGTGTTTGTGGGGGTGGCACTAATTGGATTTGGCTTGCCAGAGTCTCATGTGCTTTGGTAACTGAATCATTTTGGAGCTGGGATCTTCATGAACCAGAGCCTTGCCTGCTGAAGTTGTGCAAATTTGTTTGTTTGTTTGGTTATTAACCTGTGCTTGGAACTAGGGCATTATATTTGCCAAAACTTGTGCACTGTTAGAAAGAAGCAAAATTGCTAACCACCTACTGCCACCTCTGGTGGTACTCTTCAAGCTGTATAATAAAGAACTAACTGTGTGCGTTCTGAGTTTAGCCCAGTACTGTGGCTCCTCACAAGGCTCCTCACAAGGCTCCTCACAAGGGTGGACATTTTAGAATCCATGATTACCCCCAGATTTCTTGTATGGGGAGGTACCTTAAATGGGATATTCTCAATAGAGATTGTCAAAGGAGGAGAGATAGCTAATCTCCAACACCTCTGTTTTTGCAAGATTTAGGGCTAAATGATTATATACAAGCCATTGTTTGATTGCATAAAGACTGAGATAGAGATTCCACTATCTCAGACCAAGATGATAGTATCAGGATAAAAAACTGGATATTAGCTGCATAATCCAGACAACAGCTTGCAGATAAGGGTCATAAAGATATTAAAAAGGAGACCTTGGAGGACTGATTATTGAGGCATCCCTGAAGACATTTCCCACCATTGAGAACTATCATTACCAATTTTAACCTGTTGCAATCTTCTACTGAAAAATGACCTGAACCATTTAATCACTGTCCCGGAGACTCCACACTCTCTCAGGTTGTTGTATCAAACACAGCTAAGATGTCTTATGATATCAAAACATATTGACATTAGGGGTGTGCATACGTTTTTGACGTATTGGCAATCTGCAACGTATATGTCCCTATTCGTTGTATTTGTGGGGTCACGAAATGTATGGCAAACCCCCACGAATACAACATATCTAACAAATAAACCCCCCACCCTCCTGACCCCCCCAAGACTTACCAAAAATCCCTGGTGGTCCAGCGGGGGTCCTGGAGCAATCTCCTGCACTCGGGCATTCGGCTACCGGTATTCAAAATGGTGCCGATAGCCTTTGCCCTCGCTATGTCACAGGGGCTACCAGTGCCATTGGTCGGCCCCTGTCATATGGTAGAAGCAATGGATGGCCGGCGCCATCTTGTGCCCTTACTATGTCAGAGGGGCTGACCAATGGCACTGGTAGCCCCTGTGACATAGTAAGGGCAAAGGCTATCGCCGCCATTTTGAATACTGGCAGCCAATGGCCTGAGTGCAGGATATGGCTCCAGGACCCCCGCTGGACCACCAGGGACTTTTGGCAAGTCTTGGGGGGGACTCCTGACCGGTAGGAACAATGGGGGACTCCTGACATTTTAGGAGCAATGGATGGCCGGCGCACAAGGTGGCGCCGGCCATCCATTGCTCCTACCATGAGACAGGGGCCGACCAATGGCACTGGTAGCCCTGTGACAGTGAGGGCAAAGGCTATCAGCGCCATTTTGAATACCGGCAGCCAACAGCCCGAGTGCAGGAGATCGCGCCAGGACCCCCACTGGACCATCAGGGACTTTTGGTAAGTCTTGGGGGGTCAGGAGGGTGGGGGATTGTAGTTAATTAAATTTAAAGGGTTGGGATGGGGGACTTTTTGGGAAACAAATACATACTTAACTATTGAACGGATCGGGGTACCCCGAGAACGGATGCAACGGATTTGGCTCCCCACGAATACGAATACCGAATGGGACGAATCTGTCCCTGCTGCACATCCCTAATTGACACCCATTATCAAGCCCTCTAAAGATGGTATCTGAGCTTGAGAGAAGAAGGTCCTTTGTATTCAATGACTTCCTGAATCTGAATTGAAATTGGTTGTAGCACAACTTTTGCCATAAATGATAATAAGGAAATCAGGCAATAGTTATTCAGATCTAATGGATCTGAAAACAATTTCTTCAAAAGGACACACAGATGCTGCACACTTTGTCAAATACCTTCTGAAAATCCAAATATACTATATCCACTGGATCACCATTATTCACATGTTTAGTAACCCCTTCAAAAAATGTAGCAGATTGGTTGGGCAGGACTTCCCTTGTGGAAATCCATGCTGGCTGTGTCTCATTAAACCATGCCTTTCTATATGTTCTGTGATAGAGATGTGAATCGGAATCGGTTCGGATTCCGGTTCCGATTCACATGTGAGTTTTTTTCAATCAGGCCCGATCGCGGTTTTGTTTATCGGCTGCACCCCAGCCGATAAACAAAAAACCCACCCGACCCTTTAAAAGTAACCCCTTAGCTTCCCCCACCCTCCCGACCCCCCCCCCCCCCCAGAAACTTTTTACAGGTACCTGGTGGTCCAGTGGGGGTCCCGGGAGGGATCTCCCGCGATCTCCCGCTCCGGGCCGTCCTCCTGCTCCCGGGCCGTCGGCTGCTACTAATCAAAATGGCGCCGATGGCCCTTTGCCCTTACCATGTGACAGGGTATCCGGGCCATTGGCCGGATCCTTTCACATGGTAGGAGCACTGGATGGCCGGCGCCATCTTGTGCTCCTACCATGTTGCAGGGGCTGACCAATGGCACCGATAGCCCCTGTGACATAGTAAGGGCAAAGGCTATCGGCACCATTTTGAATACTGGCAGCCAACGGTCCGAGTGCAGGAGGTCGCTCCCGGACCCCCGCTGGACCACCAGGGCTTTTGGCAAGTCTTGGGGGACCCTCCTGACCCCCACAAGACTTGCCAAAAGTCCAGCGGGGGTCCGGGAGCGACCTCCTGCACTCGGACCGTCGGCTGCCAGTATTCAAAATGGCGCCGATAGCCTTTGCCCTTACTATGTCACAGGGGCTACCAGTGCCATTGGTCAGCCCCTGTCACATGGTAGGAGCACAAGATGGCGCCAGCCATCCAGTGCTCCTAACATGTGACAGGATCCGGCCAATGGCACGGATACCCTGTCACATGGTAAGGGCAAAGGGCCATCGGCGCCATTTTGATTAGTGGCAGCCGACGGCCCGGGAGTGGGAGGACGGCCCGGAGCGGGAGATCATGGGAGATCGCTCCCGGGACCCCCACTAGGCCACCAGGTACCTGTACGAACTCCGTGAATGCCGGTATAGAAAAATACTAAATAAATAAAAATAAATAAATAAAAGGTTTTTTGGGGGGGTCAGGAGGGTGGGGGAAGCTAAGGGGTTACTTTTAAAGGGTTGGGGTGGGTTTAGGGCTTAATTTTGTGTGCCGTTTTTCCCACCCTCCCCCAAAATGATAAGGGAACCCCCACGATCAATATTGTGGGGTTTTCCTATCGTTTTGGGGGAGCCCCCTATTTCTGACGATTTTGAAAATATCGACAATATTTTCAATCGTCCGAAGCCCGATTCACATCCCTATTCTGTGATTTTATTCTTTAGAATAGTTTCTACAATTTTTCCCAGCACTAAATGAGGCTCACGTGTCTATAGTTTGCCAGATCACAACTGTAGCCCTTTTTAAAGATCAGCATTACATTAGCCACCCTCCATTCTTCAGTTACAATAGACAATTTTAATGAAAGGATACAAATGTTATGTGCACCAGCTGCGGGAGACCCGCGGTTCGGCCCCCTCACCTCTTTCAAAGTGTTCCAGTACCTGGTCCCTCATCTCTGGCGACTGTGGGCCGCCAGCTCCATCCTCGGGCTGCCCCTGGGGCCTCTGGCTCTGCTGCAGTTCCTGATGTTCCGCGTTGGGCCTCACCCCGTGACAAGGCCAAAGAAGCCTTTTCGACTACACCATTGACTTTTGGACTTTAGCATCTGAAGTCGCTTGGCAGGAGGACTGCCTGCGAGATATCTACCTGGATGGGGTCTCCCCAAAACTAAAGGATGAGTTGGCAGCTCGAGAGTTCCCTTCCTTTCCCTTCCTCTCTTGAGGATCTTAGCGATCTAACTGGCTGAATTGACCACTGTCTCCAAGAGCGTCACCGGGAGAATCGGATGCCCAAGAAACCCTATCGGGTCCATTCCCACTCGCCACCTGCTACCAACCTTACTACTGGTAGGAATTCTGCTGTGGCTGAATCCAATGAACCCTGTAGTTGGGTCATGGGTGCCTGTCCCCAGAAGAGCACCTCCAGTGGAAACAAACAGGTCTGTGTCTGTATTTTGGAGCACCCGGCCATCATCTACAGATTTGCCCAGTCCATCTGGGAAACTTCCCTGCCTAAGTTCAGTTGGGATCCTGAACTTGGGCGCAACATCCCCAGCCCCTCAACTATCCATGCCTGTTACTATTGTCTGGGACACTCGATCATTTCCTGTCCTTGTGCTGGTGGACTCCAGAGCAGGTGGTAATTTTATCCTTAGAGATCTGGTTCAGCTCTTGGGTATCAAAACCCGTCCTCTCGAGACTTCCTTGTGCATTGCTTCAATCTATGGAGAACCGTTATCCGGTCGAGTCACCTTAACCACAGAACCAGTTCGACTTCTTACTGGCGCTCTCCCCTCTGAAGAAATGGAACTGTTGGTTCTAGAGAAGTCCATTCACCGGGTAGTTCTGGGTCTACCTTGGCTCCAACATCACTTTCCCCAGTTCGATTGGGGGTCTCTCCAGCTGACAGAATGGGGCTCCACCTGTCATCAGACTTGTCTTCAGAAAGTGGCGCCCCCACCAGTGGCTCCTCTGGTGACCACTTCCTCAGGCATACCTGCTCCCTACGCAGACTTCGAAGATGTGTTCTCGAAGCAGAAGGCGGACCTCCTACCTCCTCTTCAGAAATTTGACTGTCCCATTGATGTTCTGCCTGGAACCACACACCCCCGAGGGTGTACCTTTCTGATGTCACTTCCCGAGACCAAGGCCATGAAGGAATACATCTGGGAGAATCCTGCAAAGGGGTTAATTCACCCCTCTACCTCCCCTGCTGGCACAAGGTTCTTTTTTGTCACGAAGAAGGACAGATCTTTAAGACTGTATATCGACTACTGCGGTCTGAATGAGATCACTCTCAAGGACAAGTACCCTTTGCCCTTGATATCTGAATTGTTTGATTGGCTACACGGAGCCTCAATCTTCACCAAGGTAGACTTATGCAGAGCCTATAACTTGGTGTGTATCCGCCCTGATGACATCTGGAAGACAGCTTTCAACACCAGAGATGAACATTATGAATATTTAGTGATGCCCTTCGACCTTTGTAATGCACCTGCAGTTTTCCAGCGAATGATTAATGACATCTTCAGGGATCTCTTGTACATCAAAGTTGTAGTGTACCTGGATGACATGCTTATCTTCTCTAAGGACCAGGCCACGCACCATACCGATGTTTGTACTGTACTTCAATGTCTTCAGGAGAACCACCTGTTTGTGAAATTGGACAAGTGCCTGTTTGAAAAATCCAGCTTGCCCTTTCTGGGGTACATAATCCTCTGAGGATTCTTGATGGATCCTGTGAAACTAAAGGGAATCCAAGACTGGCCACAACCAGTCGGCCTGAAGGCATGTCAAAATTTTCTAGGATTCACAAATTACTACCACCACTTTATATCACACTACTCTATGTTGGTGGCTCCTCTTATAGCTCTAACCCGTAAGGGTCAGAACACCTGAAACTGGACCCCGGAGGCTATTTCCGCGTTTCATCACCTCAAAGAGGCTTTCTTAACTGGATTCTGTCTCCATCATCCGGACCCGAATCGTCCTTTCCTGGTTGAGGTAGATGCCTCCACGATTGGAGCGGGGGCAGTCCTGAACCAACGCTCTACTTCCGGATCCGTGGTCCTGTGTTCCTTCTACTCGTGCAAATTCTCTGCTGCAGAACAAAATTACCATGAGTTACTCGCCATCAAGCTGGCTTTGGAGGAATGGCGCTCTTGGCTAGAGGGCGCCCAACATAAATTTACAGTGTTCACAGATCATAAAAACCTGGAACACTTGAGCCAAGCCCAACGTCTCAATGCCCGTCAAGCCTGATGGGCTCTGTTCTTTTCCAGATTTAACTTCGAGCTTCGCTACCACCCAGCAGAGAAAAATCTCCGGGAAGATGCTCATTTGAACTTGAAAACAAACCCGATGAACCCGGTCATATTATTGACCCAGCCTGCATTTGTCTTTCAGCTACTCATCCTGTTACTACGGGGAAAACGGTGGTGCCCTGTCAACTCCATGAAAGAGTCCTCCGGTGGGCACATGACTCTAAGTTTGCCAGTCACCCAGGGTAAACGTGAAACTTAGCACTGCTTCAGTGGTTCTGGTGGCCAACTATGGTCTCTGATGTTAAAGCATACATCGATTCCTGCAGCACCTGTGCTCAACAGAAACCCCCGGTCGGGCGACCTTAGGGTTTACTCCAGCTACTCCCAGCTCCCAAAGAACCATGGACACATCTTTCCATGGATTTCATCATGGACTTACCATCATCTAAAGGCCACACGGTCATATGGGTTACAATTGACAGATTCTCCAAAATGGCCCATTTTGTTCCACTACCGGGCTTACCATCTGCACTCGAATTGGCACGCCTGTTCTTTTGACACATCTTCCGACTACACGGCTTACTCAAGGACATTGTTTCTGACAGAGGCCCACAATTCATTGCCAGTTATTAGCGCGCCCTTTGTAAAATGGTTGGCATTAACATCAGTTTAATAACAGCATACCATCCTCAAGCTAATGTACAAGCCGAGCGTATAAACCACTCCTTGAAGTCGTTCTTCCGCACATATATAAATGATCATCAGGATAATTGATCAGAGCTTCTTCCTTGGCCGGAGTTCTCCCACAACTCCCACATTGCCGCTGCCACAGGAACGTCGCCCTTTTCCATCTTTTACGGGAAACAACCGCAACCACCGCTGCCCATACCATTGTCAGTGCCTTCTCCTGCTGCACAAGCTACTGCCAATGCCCTCAAGGAACTTTGGAACCAGAAGAATTTTCGCTTATGCCAAGCCACTTCCTGGGCCAAGAGATCTGCTGACAGCCATCGACAATCAGCCCTTGAGTTCCTTCCTGGCCAGAAAGTCTGGTTAAGCACCCGTTATTTTCGACTCAAGATACCTTCTCAGAGGTTTGCACCAAGGTATATTGGACTTTTTCCAATCATTCGTTGTGTCGGACCGGTAACCTACCAACTCTGGCTGCCGCCTACATTGGGAATCCACAAATCGTTTCATGTATCACTCCTAAAATCTGTGGTCTTATCCTGGCTTTCATGAAAGGCTCCAGCACCTCCTCCACTGGTTGTGGAGACTAACACCAGTTATAAGGTCCATGAAGTCCTTGATGTCTGCTGTAGGGGCTGCCGGTGGGAATATCTCCTTTCCTAGGAGGGATACGGCCCTGAAGAAAATTTGTGGGAGCCAGTCTGTAACATCCTGGATAAGAAACTCCTCCTCCAGTTTCATCGTTCCCATCCGGGCAAACCCAGACCTCCAAGGGGGTGTGTGTGTGTGTGTAGAGGAGGGGGTACTGTTACATGCACCAGCTGGGGCAGACCCGTGGCTCAGCCCCCTCACCTCTTTCAAATTGATCCAGTACCTGGTCCCTCATCTCTGGCGGCTGTGGGCTGCCGGCTCCATCCTCGGGCTGCCCCTGGGGCCTCCAGCTCTGCTGCAGTTCCTGATGTTCCATGTCAGGCCTCACCGCATGGCCCACGGAGAGATGCCATCCCGACCAGCGCTATGCTCCTCCCTAGGCGCGTGCGTGCGCAGAGCTGATCCTTTCATTGGTCCCACGGCGGGAACCTGGCCACAGCCCCAGATGATGATGTCGGCAGAGCTCTGGTATATAAGCCCAGGCTCCGCTCTCTCAAATCGCCTTTGCAGCAGGTCCCCTCGCTAATCGAGTGCTCAATGCTTCTACTGTTCCTGGTTCCTGATCCTGATTGCCTTCGTTCCTGTTTCCTTGTTCCTGAGTTCCTGTTCCTTCGTCTCTCCTTCTGATTGCTAACCTGGTTTGACCTCTGCATCGCCTGACTATTCTGTTGCCTCTCTCCCGCCCCAGAAGTCTGCATTGCCTGACTACTCCATTGCCTCTCTCCAACCCCGGACCTCTGCAATGCCTGACTACTCCGTTGCCTCTCTCCAGTCCCGGACCTCTGCATCGCCTGACCATGCCGTTGCTTCTTTCCATCCCTGGACTTCTGCTTCGTTTGACCATCCTTTGGTTCTCTCCTTGTCCAGACCTCAACCTTGCTTGCCACTGCTTCCACCCTGCCACCAGTCCTGAACCCAGCTTGCTTAAAGATGCCTCTTCAGCACTTTGTCCTGGACGTGGTTCATTCAGGCTTCGGCCTGCTCTTGCTCGGGCGCCCTCTGTCAGACTGTGTTCCTATTGGTGCCTGGGTCTCCGGGACTCCGCCTTGTCCAGTACAGACTGTTACCTACACTAGTTGCTGCCTCTGAGCTGACCTCGATCCACCCATTGATGACCACTGATGGCGGCCACATAAGTCCAGCTGGCCCCGGCACCCAAAGGCTCAACCCACGGGGAACGAGGGCTGGTATTCGTGAAGTGCCAGCTGGCCTCCGTCTGTCAGCCCTCTCTGCCTGCCGATGGTGGGAACCCATAGGATTCCTCCTTCGGGTAGCGTCAACCCCACCTCGGCCCAAGGGTCCACTTCCGGCGCAACAACAAATTACTAGTAATAGATCTGTGATTTCATTTTTGAGTACACTCCAGAGTTCTGAAAGAAAACCATTTAGTCTCAGTGATTTGCTACACTAGTTTGTCAATCTGCCCTATTATATCATCCAGATTCATCATGATTTGTTTCAGTTCTTCCAAATCATCACCATTGAATACCATTACCAGAATATGTATCTCCCCAGCATTCTCAACAGTAAATAGTGAAGCAAAAAATTAATTTGTCTTTCATTTATTCTATCTTTCCTAATTGCCCCATTAGCCCCTCAATTGTTTAACAGTCCAAATGACTCTCACAAGCCTCCTGCTGCGGATAGATTTTAAATAGGTTTTATTATGAGTTTTTGCTTCTTTCCATCTAACTTGCCAATGCTTTTGCTTTTTCCTATTTTGTTCAGTTGGATTCTTTTTCCAATTTTTAAAAGAAGTTCTTTTTGCTAAAATAGCCTCTTTTATTTTTTTTTTAACCATGCCGAAAATTGTTTGGCCTTCCTTCTGCCTTTTCTAATGCATGGAATGCAGGGCTTCTAAGATGGTATTTTTTTTTTAAACAATGTTCATATCTGATGAAACCTCTTTACCGTTTATAGCTGTACCTTTAGATTTTCCTCATTTTATCAAAGTCTCCTTTTTATTTAAAGATAAATGATAGAGCAGTAGATTTACTTCATGTCCTCCTTCCAGTCATTTATTCAAATTTGATCACTGTTGCCCAGCAGCCTCACTGCCATTACCTTATGCACCGAATCCTGCATTCCACTAAGAACTGGGTCTAAAATAGCTCCTCCTCAGATGTTCCATTAAAGCAATTATTTATTTCATCTGGAAAATTTACCTCCCTAGCATGTTCTGATATGATATTTACCTAGTTAATGTCTTAACTTCCTAAATTTATGTTAGCATTTCATCATCCATCGGTTCACTTTGGCCAGGTGGATCGTAATATATACTCACCACTATTTACTTCCCCATCACACATGGAATTTCCACCCATAAATTTAGTCTCCTGCAGGATCTTTATTAGAGATGTGAATCGGAACTGGAATCGGTTCCGATTCACATCGTGAATTTTTTTTCGTGCGGCCCGATCGGGTTTTTTTTTATCAGCTGCGCCTGAGCTGATAAACAAAAAACCCACCCTGACCCTTTTAAACAGCTCCCTTAGCTTCCCCCACCCTCACAACCCCCCCAAAATGTTTTAAAATTACCTGGTGGTCCAGTAGGGGTCCCGGGAACGATCTCCCGCTCTCGGGCTGTCAGCTGCCACTAATAAAAATGGGACCGATAGCTCTTTGCCCTTACCATGTGACAGGGTATCTGTGCCATTGGCCAGCCCCTGTCACATGGTAGGAGCACTGGATGGCTCGTGTCATTTTTAAAGATGATCGTACGATATTTTCAATCGTCAGAAAAACGATTCACATCCCTAATCTTTATCATATTGGACTCTAAGTGATCCCTAACATAAAGCACCCCTCCCTCCCCATCAAGTTTATCCATCTTTTCATCACAATATTGATGAATCCTGGCCGCAGCCAGGATTCACCTGCAGCCAGGATTCACCTGGCCGCAGCCAGGTGAATCCTGATGAATCCTGGCCGCAGCCAGGATATTGACTAAGACAAACAAGAGAGACCACATTACCCCCATCTTAAGGAACCTACATTGGCTCCCAATAAAGTACAGAATCTTATACAAAACACTAACAATCGTTCACAAAACCATACACAATCTCATTCCTCTGGATCTCAACATTCCACTTCAATTTCATCTACCAACCAGACCAACGAGAACAGCTTACAAAAACACTCTCATAACAACACACATCAAATCTTCTCTAAGCAAACATTCCTTCTCTGCAGCAGGCCCAACACAATGGAACTCTCTACCGCCAGCACTCAGGACAGAACAATGCCCAATCAAAAAGAGACTAAAAACCTGGCTTTTCGAGCAAGCATTCCAATTATGATAACAATTACCTCAACACCACCACACTTTTCAACTGACTAAATAAAGACTGTTAAACCAAGCTTATAATATCACATTTTATAATAAGATTAAGTTACGTCTTTGTTTCCCTTTTTTCTATTATGTTCCTTGTTTTACTGTATACTGTACCAAGTTTTATTTCCTGTTCTATGTAATTAGCATTCTTACATGCTTGTTTTTTCAGTTACAATGTAAACCGAGACGATATGCTAATTCGCATGAATCCCGGTATATAAAAATGTTAAATAAATAAATAAATAAATAAATATAATTTATACCCTAGAATAGCACTGTCCCATTGGTTATCCTCCATCCACCAAGTCTCTGAGACGCCAATTATGACTATCTCATCATTCTCTGCTATACTCTAAAAGTTGGGCCTGAAGTAAGTATTGCAACAAATAAAAAAATGATTTGGTAGGATTTAGGGGGTGGGGAGAAGAGGGGAAGGGAGGTTAGGGTAGGGGGTATGGAAGTTCCCTCCCAGTCCGCTCCTTAATTGGAGCGGACTGGGAGGGAACTGGGGAAGGCTGCGATGCGTCGCCGCGCAAATTTGCAGAATTTTACTACCCCTTGTGCACGCCACATGCACATTAGCATGGCCCGCCAATTTTATAACTTGCGCACGCCAGCACCTGCATGTTATAAAATCGTCGCGTCCATGTGTGCGCGCCGGGAAGTGCATGCACATTGACGCGCGCGCGCACCTTACAAATCTACCCGTAAGTTTTCCATCTTATATTTTAGACTTATGACATTAAAATACAGAAATGTCAAGGCATATTTTTATTTGTTGTACAACATTCTTAGTAGTTGATAATTTGGAATCTTTTAACTAGATCTGTTTTTTACTTATAGGCAAATGGGAACAATATGCTTTTATTGGCACCTCTGTATCAAGATATCCTAACTCCTTTGTTATTTTTGTATCCTTTGGTGATATTTCCCTCTGAGTTATCATTGCTGAGCGCCAAATGTCAGCATTTCCCCATGTTCTAGTTTAAAAGCTACTCTATCACCTTTTAAAGGTTAGTGCCAGCAGCCTGATTCCACTGCAGTTAAGATGGAGCCCATTCTTTCAGAATAGGCTCCCACTTTCCCGAAAAGTTGCCCATTTCGTAGGAAAGCTAAACCCATCTTCCCTGCACCATCATCTCATCCACCTATTGAGATACCAGAGCTCTGCCTGCGTCTGGGGTCCTATGAGTGGAAAGGGGAGCTTTTCTGAGAATACCACCCTGGAAGATCTGGATTTTGAATTTTTACGATAAAATTCTAAATTTGGCTTTCAGAACCTCCCTCCCATACCTTCTTATGGTGTTGGAGCCCACATGTACCACGACGGCCGGCTCCTCCCCAGCACTGTCTAGAATCCTATCTAGGTGACACGTGAGGTCTGCTACCTTTGCACCTGGCAGCTCATTTTTTCTGGTTAGCACAGAATATCAGCACTACCCAAATAAGTTTTAGCCATACCCACAGCCCTGCCTCATTTTTATCCTAGATTTAACCCAGTTGTTGACTTATCTGGGTAAAAGTTATCCACTCAATGGTTTGGGAAATTTAAAACTTACGATTTATCCAAGTAACTTAAAAGTTGCCTGAACAAACCCTTTTGAATGTTCACTTCTAGATTTGTAAGTAATACTTTTCCTAAACTTTTCCATGTGTAAAAATATGCTTAGATATATTAGTTAGATAACTCAGTTTCTCTGCTTGGAAACTACAATCACAGACTGTAAAATAACTATCAAAGCAGCCTATTTGTATGAAAATACAGAAGTTTCTGTTTATTACACATTTGGGAACAGATAAACTGTTTTTACAAGCACAATGCTCTTAAAACAGATATTACTTGAACAGGAAGGAATTAGGACACTACATAGATGTTCTCAGCAAAATGTTATTACAGCTTTTACAGTAATGCATGAGTGGAATCCTCCAGGGAAGGTGAATTTTGAAGTGAAAATATCTATGCTTTCATTATTGCATGAGATAGCAATATTTCTTTGAAGCCTATTAATGTCCTTTTTAAATTTGTGCAATGAAACACATATGAAATCCATGGAATTTTTATTGCAATAAAAATGTAATTGCTTTTTAAATGCTGCTCTGTACTAAAAGGCGAAATGCCATTTGTACCTGGAGGTGGGTGTATGGAATCGGGAATGATGACAGTTCTGGCTTTTCTAATTTCTTGCATTCTGGAAACAAAATTAATAATGAACAATTTACCAATGATGTGAGAAAAATGTAAAAAGCAAGAAATCCTGAATTGGAATTTACATACCAGTAGAAAGTTTGAAAATTGCCCCCGTATCTTCACTTTTTCAGTAAATACAGAGGGATTGCTGGGTAAATGTTTGGAATTAGTTGGACAAAATCTAAGATTTGAAATTTCCCTCCACTTCCTTGCTAAATATTTTTTGAGAAATTCATTGCTTGCATAAAATGTATCCAAGTATGGAGAGGCAGAGCTGGGGATATTCACAGGGCGCAGTTTCACTTTGTTCGGGCAGTGCTGATATTCAGTGCTGCCCAGACAAATTTAGGCCTGGATGCACTAGGCTGTGATCTTTTTTCGCCCCACTGTAGTGGGGAGGGAGGTTTGTAGCCACAATAGTAGGCCTGTACCCCCCCTAAAAAAACATTGCGGCTCTATCGCCATGTTGTTTTATCTTGTGGCAAAACACCATGGGCCAAAGAAGACAGTATGGTCCATTTACATACAATGTCAGCCCCCAAAGTATGGGGCCACTATCACCTTAATGAGCTATTGTAATTTTAAAAAAAAAGGTGACCAAAATGTAAACCCAAATGTAAGAGTCAAATCTGACCCCCCCCCCCTCACCTCTGGGCCACTCCCCGAGGTGATCCGAGTACCAAATTAAAATATTATTAGTAAGATATTGTGGTTCTGTGATATATGATTTCAGATTTATGGATACATTTTAGGTGGATTCTCTTTGCTTGGAATCATTACCTAAGTAACAGAGCCCACAGAATGGATAATAAGCAGCATGGAAGGAAGCCATCTGGAAACTGCATCAGAATAGACCCAAGTTCTTTAAAATAAGGTAATGCTCAGTGTTCATTACCAAATGCCTGTAATATAAGTGCAACTGTTTGTTCAGGGGTAAATTCAGGATGGTTTCAGGGTTCTTTAAGTCCTCAAGCAGGTTTTAAACTTCTGTGCTCAGCATTGTGGGTTCCCTTTAACATTCCATTTCACACTCCTCAGATTTCAACAAAGTCATCCTCCTTGAAACTTTTCTCCTAGTATGGGTTCAACCTGGAGCACTGGATCATGGATCTCAATCCGAGAGACATATCATTGATACATTTTACTCAAACTGCTCCAGGATTTTGAACACGTGGTTTCCCTCCAGTTTTCCCAAGGAATCAGTTTTCTGATTCATTCTCAACTGAACACCTCCCTTTTTTTTTTTAGAGCCTACTAACCAATGAATCCTTCTGCTCCAGAGGTACTACGAGGCAGGGTCTCTCATTCTACTTAATAAGTGTGTGCTTTGGGAGGATCCCCTTTTATTCACTGATACAATTATCCTCACTGACAACTCCCACAGGTAGGGTTTCATGCTTCAACAGAAGACTGGCATCTTTCTCCAGGTATTCACACTGTGGGGTCTTTATATGGGCGGACTATAGGAGCAGCTGCTCGTATACTCTGCTGTGCACAACAAAATCCAACTCAAGGCTGACATGCTCCCTCTAGAGTATGTTCACAAGATCTCTGGGGTACTCCCGTTAGAGCACAAACCACCACAGGGGTTCACATTCTTTGGAACATGCGATGTGGCACAGAGGCCACAGAATAAATTCTAAGAGACTTGGCCAAAGCAAAATATTTTCAGTCATGGATAGTAAAGATGGATACTGATCAGTTCCATACAGAAAAATGGATATTTAGAAAAATAGCTGGATTACACAGATGGTTGAGAATATTATAAATTAAATGTGCTGCAGAGGAACTTCACGAATGGAAATAAGATATACTAATAGGCCTCAAGGAATCAGTCATAATAGACAAGAATTGTAGTATATGGATAGAAAGATACCATGGAAAGAACATCAGCAAATCATGAAAACTGTCCCAGAAAAACTCCTAGAGAACAGTCAGGGACATAAAGGCTAGAGGATGGGAACGAAGAGTAAAGCCATGGGGGTGGCTTGATGGAATGTTAACTACTACCTGGTGATTACTACCCTTACTCAAAAAAATCCCTTGCACGGTTAATGCAACCCCAACATTGCTCTCTGCTTCAACGGCAAAGGGAAATGTGGAAAAGAGGATTTGCATTCAGATAACAACCAAAAAGGACTGAACTTCACAATCTGGGTGAACAAATAAACGTGGGGGTAGCTTGCTTATTACTGTGGTTACTACCCTAAACCAATTAAGCCTGATACATCACTTTGAAAGCATATACAGCGTTGCTATCTGCATCAACGGTAGGGGGAAGTGAGGAAAACAGAATTTACATTCAGACATCATCCAACAAGGCATCAATCTGTGCAATCTGGGTAAACATGCATCGGGGTAACTTGCTTGATGCGGCAGTTACAACCCTTAACCATAAGCCTTATGCTCACCTTTGATGCAACCAACATTACTATCTGCATCAATGACAGGGGATGGCAAGAAATTTGAATCAAACAGTTACCAACAAGAGCCCTGAATTTGCTGGTTGGTGAAACAGATAAGTATGGGAAAATAAGTGTGGAAGCTTGCTGGGCAGACTAGATGGGCCGATTGGTCTTTTTCTGCCATCATTTCTATGTTTCTATAAACATCAAAATCAACCAAAGAGAAGTGAGATTATGCTTCAAGGGAGTAACATTCTGGGTATAACTACTGAACCCTCAGGCCCTATGCCAAGGCCCTGAAAAAGTGAGGGCAGTGTGGCAAATCCCCATACCTGTACACACGAAGCCATCAAAACAATTGTTAGAAAACTTTTTACGACTAACAAATAAACCCTTCCTTTATCAGATGCCCGTGAAACACAGACACTGTAAGATATAATCTTGGCCATCCCAATAAGACACAGCCATCAAACCTATCAAAGAGATGATCGCCAAGCATCTCATACTGAAATACCTTGATGCACAAAACAAAGTCACCATGTGCTGTATGATTCCTGTGACACTGGAAATGAAGCAGCCCGCCTACTCAAAACACCACCACAAGTCTTTTGTATCTGGATTCCTAGATACAGGTGTTAAGGCTGAAATTTTACCTAAAATAAACTGGATAAAAATAACTACTATGGCTTCCTTATACAAACAGGTGGGGGAGCAGAGGTTGCTATTTGATTGGTTGATCAGGAAAAAGCATAGATTTGTAACACCTCATGATCTGTGGCCTGGCTACGCACTGGATCCTATAGTTTAAGAACCAAAATCAACATCTGTTCTGAAAAGAAAGTCTTTGCAGTTTGGGAAAAACAGATTTGGAGTTATTGTCTTTTTAAAATTCCAAAGGAAAATTAAAAACACAAGAAGAAAAGAGATGTAGAAGATAATTTTCAATAGTGTACATAAGTCAGCAGATACTCACATAAGTTGGTGTTTTATAAACTAATTGGCAGCAGTTGCACAGCTTATAAAAAAGACTCAAAACCTGGTTATTTATGAAAGCCTTTCCAGATGCCAACTGAACCGTAATTCACCTTTAAACAACTCTGATCACCCAACAGGGTAATCAACAAATTTGCCAATCCCATAATTTTACAATCTCCTTTTAATTGACAAGTTTTTTTCTCTCTGTTAAATTACTATCGCCTCTTCACCGTTCCAAGTTGTATTATGTCCCTGTTTTATTGTAACTGCTACTTTTTCTTTTAGCACCTGTTAATGTTCTTATTATATTCCCTTTGTCACACCTTGTTAATTGTAAACCGGCATGATGCGATTTCCCATCGCGAATGCCGGTATAGAAAAACTCAAAATAAATAAATAAATAAAATACCACATATCTCTACCCCAAAAGTACTGGTATATGTGTCAATACATGCACATTTTTTTCATGCTGTTTTCCACAGAGTTTTTGCACTCATTTTATAAAAGTACATATATTTATTTTACATGGGAAATAATTGTAACCTGTGCATGCTAATAGCTCTCAGTTTTTGCACATGGGCAGGAATTGACAATGTATGCATGTATTCTGCTTATGAAAATACATACTTGTGCACACAATTTTAATCACTATTTCGCCAACACTGTTACCAGTTCACATTGAACCTCCACTACTTCAGCTTGACAGCCCCCATTTAACCCAGATCCCCATCCAAAAACTGCAGACAAAATACAAGTGTCATTTCATTTCTATGACGCTAACTGCAGGTGTAAAAGCCTGTGTATAAATTTCATGCACTACGCTTAGAAAATACTTATATGTACACATACTTCAGAAACCTGTACCCTTGAAACATACTCTTTTTTTTACTCACACAGAAGTACGTGTGAAATGGTAAGTATGTGTATATCTCCAATTTTTCCAAAATTTGTTTTTCATGCATTTAGGTATCCCAGTTTTACCGGAACTATCCCCCTATAACTCTTTCAAAACAGACCTCAGAATGTGCATCTGTGACAAACAAGATGGCACTTTTGCTCTACAAAAATCTACATTCCTTATAAGTGCACAGTCTGATATTGCAAAGCTCAGACCTCCCAGAAATAGAAAAAGAAAAGTGTCCATGGGATACTTAGCAACTGAAGCAGTTAAGGCACACAGAGCTGCTGTACTGCATGTACTACTATAGCTCTGTTCTCAATATAGATGTAAGAACTGACAGGATATACTTTACTACCAATTGTAACAAATCCTCAACTACATTTTGAGGCATAAGGTTGAAGATTGAGTGACTTAAGTTCCTGAGAACTGTTGTAATATCAAGATAAAGCATGCTATGGGAGTCTTAATGCTACATGAGGAAATCTGTATTGATTTGCTGGTTATGTTTGATGTTAAGTTTTGAAATGTCATGTCAGTGTTTTTACCTAACCAGTTCCCAAAGAAACATCCTTGGTCAATCATGTTGCAGCTTTTATCCAACATGCAGTATCATATTATGCCTACAGTAATTCCATTCAGGCTGCCTGTAAAATCTTGTAGAAGGCAAACATATAGCGTTATTGCACATTTTTATACCTCTGAGGAATTACAAAGCAAGCAGCTTTACAGTAAAATCTATCATGCTATTAAAATGGAAAAAATGTGCACATTTTTGTATTTTCCACTGGTTGTCATATGACTAAACAACAATAATTTCATTGGTGTGTAATGGTTTGCTCCCACAGAAGGCACAGAGATACGGAGGTGCAGTTTTGTTATTGGTTTTAAAATCAAAATAGGATTGTAAAACCGCATGTGGCAGGATATGATCATTATTTAAACATTCTATAAAAACTATCTGGTGCACCATTCAGGAAAATTAAGTGTACTTAAGATCTAAACCAGAAAAGCTTATGCATCAGATACTTTTTTTGCTCAGAGGGATTTTGAATTTGGCTCATATGAATAGAAGAATTGCCAAACTGGGTCAGACCAAAGGTCCATCAATCCCAGTATCCTGTTTTCAACAGTGGCCAATCCAGGTCACCTGTACTTGGCAGGATCCCAAATAGTAGATAGATTCCATGTTCTTTACACCCAGACCTATGCAGTGACTTTCCACAAGTCATTCTGGTTAATACCTGTTTAAGGAATTTTCCTCCAGGAAAGTTTGCTAGTGTTTAGGCTTTTCCATGTTTTCTTCATGTGAGTACAGTACTGAGAGCAGAACCTTCATGTGCTGGTAATAAGTTGGTCTTGCTGGGATAGAGGATTAATTAAATCTCGAGAAAAAAATTCTTGGAGAGTTCCACTATTATTGGCTGTGTATATTGTATGCTAGTAAATAAATAAATAAGTAGGAATACTGGACCTAAAACAAAAAGAGAGAAAAGGAAATACAAAGAATCAATTCTTTTTAGTTAAAAGAAACAATATATGGAACATTAACTTTAATACAGAGATAAAAGAGGGAATTAACGAATAACACTTATCTGATAAGTAGATGAGGTGGAAGCAACTCGAGATTTTTTATTTGTAATTTCTTGTTTAGTTATAGGTTATAATTTCTGTAGGAAAAAGAAGAGAAATATGTTAAGGTTATTTGAGGAAATTGTTGTGTAAATGTGCACACTGTTATTAAGAAACAAGTATATTTTCTTTAGTGTTTTAAATAAAAAGTATCAAAAAGTACAATATTGTTCTATTTATCCTTGCCTCCCCTCTTTACTGCCAAGAGACTTTACTGGGTGGGTGGTAGCATCCCGGATCCCTACGCACCCCAATCCTAAGCGAGACCCAGAAGGGAGGAAGGCACTGAACTGCACTCTCTTGTGGGTAACATCTGAGAGCTTGCTGCCTGTTCTGAAGACTACATTTTAACACCAATCCCGGTCACGACAGCGATCCCATCCCCACAGGAGCGGCGGTTTACATAATCTTCACCGACTCAGGCATATTCAGTCCTCCTCTCCTTTCATGACTGGGGCCCAAGCCTGATGGTGATCTGCAAGCAGCAACAGCATTAGTAATACAAGTCAGTACAGGGCTTGTGAGCCAGTGCAAGCTCACAGGCCCTGAGGCAGCCATCATAATCCCTCCTCTCATAGGGCTTCCTATTACCACAGAATCTCATCTAAGAGTGGGGCTACTGTAAGGCCTATGAGCGTGTGCTGGATCACAGGCCCCACTCTGACGCCCATTAGTAATACTTCTGCTTCTGGTGCTTGTAGAGCGCTGCAGTTTGAGACCTTTGTTACCCCTGCCGAAGGCTTTGGGATCCCAACCTACAGTTTGGAAAGCCCTGTTCTAAGGTACCTCTACTCTCTCTACTTTATTTTATGCTGCTTTACAGGACCACAATAAGTGACTGAGGGGTCCCCACTCCAATGTAACAACTGGGAAGGCCTCCTTTTGATAATGTGGCTGGTGGGCCCTCTTCAAATGATGCAATCCCACAGGAAAGACCACATGGGAGCTTACTTCTACATTTTTATCTCACCCATCTGTTCTATTTATTATTATAATTAGTATTATTTATATTCTACTTTCAGGCACTTTAACGTGGATTATATTCAGGTACTGTAGATATTTTCCTGTCCTGGGCTTACAATCTAAGGGCCTCATTTATTAAGCATTTTTCCCATAGACACAGAATGGGAGAAAAGCCTTAGGAAATCAGGCCCTGAGTTTTTAACCTGAGGCAATGGATGATGAAATAACTTGTCCAAGGTCACAAGGAATGGTAGCAGGATTTGAACAGTGGGTTCACTGGTTCATTTCCCACCAATTTAACCACTAGGCTACTCCTAATGGCCCTGCTGCTATATTTTGCTCATTTTTCTGCCCAAAACCTCTGCATTGGCTATGTGTTTTCATGCATCTGATGCAGCTCTATCCATTTCTGTGACTGAACTGGACTTTGCTACTGCCGCTCACTCCCTCCATTGTTCTTTGCCAGCCTGGACAGTGTAATCTCCAGCCTAATCTCCTCCCTTCCTTTTTTCCCCATTTAGCTTTAAAATCTCAGCTCTAGCTGGCCAGCTAAGAGCTTCCACCCCTTTCTTGAGCTAGGCCGAACAAGTGTTATGAAAACCTGCATCGTCTTTGATGAAGTTTTTTTTTTGTGTGATGTATCAACGCCAGTTGCCATGTGTGATGTTTTATCTTAAGAGCTTTCTTAAAGTGTGAATGGCAGGTATGCAGTCAAAGGAGATTTTTCTAGTCAATAGTTTTAAATTTGTATGGAGATGCAGCGCAGTTAGATTTGTCAGATTAAACATATTTGAGTGTGTTGGATATATTGTTTGTGATTATGTTTGTTTTTGACTGCTTTGCAGCTTTGAGGATCATGCAACAAAGACGACGCTTTTCTTAGCTGCTCAATGCACTATATTGAAATAGGTTAGAGGAGAACTGATCAAGAAATGCCACCCTGGCGGGATGAAGACATAGTATTAGTAGAAGATGCAGGACATTTTGCAAGTTCTCGGAAAGTATTAAAAACTGATATACTTCTTTTTTGTAAAGAAAAATAAAATGTAGAATTGAAGCAGTACTGCTACTGTTTATAAAGGCGTGAATGAACATTTAGAGCGCTACTCCTTCACCCTCCCCCCCCCCACACACACACACACTCCCTCATGATATTCAAAGGGGGGGCTGCATGGATGTGGTTGCATCCTTGTTGGAGTGACTCCTGTGTGATGATGTTCAGGTCTGACTAGAAAGTACATATATCCTTTAAAGAAACGGTGTTAGTGGGCATACTCAGGTGTAATGGAGGGCCTGAACGACCCATTTGTGCTGACTGCTCCTTCTCCTCTGAACCTTGAATATCTTTATTTAGACAGAGAGAAATATATTTTGTTTTGCTGAATGTTTGCTGAATATCTCTGCTTTTCAGACAGTTGTTATTCAGGATCTCTCAGCAGCCAGAAAGACTTTGGGTGATTTGAGTCCATAAAGACGTAAGGCTATAAAATAGGAAGTCCAATGGCTTATTGCAAATTCTCAGGGCCAGCGTAAAGTTCATTTTCAGCTGCGTGTTCCTGAAGAAAGTTTTCTACTCGTTGCCTTCACAGGGTAGTCATTGATTTTAAATGAAGACAGCCAGCAACACTTTGAATCATTTATGAGCAATACAGCAAAACCACTGAAGCCCAACTAATTTTTTCCCCTCAGACATATTACAGTATTTTACGTGTAACGTATGAATATTTTAATCAAAAATATATTTAGGTTAAACCAATGCTTATTAAACTTACCATTCACTACAGAGCTTGTTTCTTTGATACAACACAAAAAAAATTGCATTAATAAATAATTTAATTTGGTGACTACTGAAACCAGGTTTTAAGGAACGGGAAAACAGAGAGTCCATGGCTTTAATGTTAAGCTTGAGGCTGCTTATTTCTCATTCTGGTTCTAATTCTCAAAGCGAAATCCCCATGATAAAACTCTCTCATTTCTTGTTTTCAAAATGACTATAAAAATGTGCCTTTATTAACAGTGACCTGAACATTAAAACCATAGAGCAGAAAATGAATATCTGACTTGCACTCTTGTGGGTGGAAAAAAGAAATGTCAAAGCAATTCTCATTAATGCAATCCCAGATTCATTGCTTTAATATAAATCATAAATGAATGCCCTTCCCCTAAATTCAATATTAAATATATGGTTCTATAAGTTGCATGCACTTTTTATTTATTTATTTATTTATTTATTTATTTATTTAAACACTTTTATATACCGACAACTGTTTGCACATCGTGTCGGTTTACATATATTGTTGTGAGATCTTTCTGAAGACATTCTTAGTGTATATGAGGAGTAATAGAAGGTGATATTCTCTTACTATCATAAAAGTCCAGTTCTGGGAGGCCATTATTGGTCATAGGGAAAACAGACTAAACTACTATTTTTGGCAATTTTAGTTCTGGGAAAACAAAGCATAAATTGGCTGTTTCAGAATTACCCTCTCTTAATGTGGCGAAAAGTTCTTCAAGGGCCATACTTTTAACCACATGGACAGGAGTGTTTCCAGAGGTGAATTTAGGTCAGGGGAGGGAAAGTATTCACATAGATGGGAATTTTCAAATCTTTCCAGCAAAAAAATTCTATCCACAGATGGGACGATTTTCAAACTATCTGCACTGGAACAAAGACTAAATGTACTTCTTTTTGGTCACCTTTGCACCAGTGTTCAAAAGAATACTTTCACGTTGAAGCTTGCAGTGAGTTCAAAATGGATGTGGTGCACCTGCCTTTACTGTGGGTAGATTTTTGTTGGAAAAGTAATGTGAGAAGATTTGAAAAGCCATCAAGGCAAGGTACTTTCCCTTCCCTGATCTAATCACGGCCTCAGGAATGCTTCTTTTCAATGCGGCTAAAAATATTGAGGGAGGACAATTAAGGGTGAGTAATGCAGCTTAACAGAGCAAGTTTTTGGGGTGTCCAACCTGTGTGGCCCCACAGGCTGCATGCATAACTGGGTGTGCTACCTGCACACTTCCTTATATGTTGCTGTGCAATAGCGAGCATGTAGGCAACAGTAAATCGCTGCTTGCCGCATCTTATATGCTCCGGGCACCTCCTCTCCCACTTCTTGGGCGCAATTGCTCAAGGAGCATAACCGTGCCCTTAACTAGTGTTGCCAGAATGATGGTATGAGAAAAATGTGTATGTGTATGAGTGGGACTGGGTTAATTTTGGGCTGCCTCTGATGAGGTACCTGCATCACTTCTTCCATCGTTATTCTATGCTTTACACTTGTACAAGCCATTTTGACCAAGGTGGAGATCCCTCATTTATGAAGGGGTATCCTCACCCATTTCTTCAGAATGACTAAGGAGACAGACATCTTCCTCCCCAAAGGTTGTGGAGGGGGACCCACCTTAACCCTTTCCCTTCTTTCCCAGTAGCTGGAGGAGGAGAGCACTGCTTCTTACCTGCAACTGCCTTTGCCAGCTTCATTATGAAATTTGAACTGCATGTGGCCCCATAGTTAGAGTCATTCATAGGGGCCAACTGCTCCAAGTTCTATGCTTCGAGGGGCTTTGGGCTGATGTAGTAGCCCTGCCCCTAATGCCCCACATGGCAGAGATATCAGCACCAGGCCAGGTGGCACAGTGTCCTCCTGTGGCCTCTGCCTCGTCTTCAGCCCGAGCAATGAAAACCTCATAGTGAAGTTGGCAGAGATTAAGTAGGAAGCCACAATTAAAAAGTGCTGCTCCACCGCTGCAATTATTGTCCGGAGGGGATCATGACAGAAGATGCTGTCAGACTGAGCATGGACTATGTGATCATTGGGACCGAGGAGAGCTCTCACCCCCAGGTTAGCAACTTAAATCATGGATTGAGACCCTAAGCACAATGGAGATGGGGCTGCTTAGGAGGGACTGATGGTTGCCACGACTCCTGCTATGCATGCTGCTCATCTCCAAGCTTTACTTTCGCATCTGGCCCAAGATGCCTATCTAGGCAACCTGCCCCTTGCACCAGCCCGTCGGCCTCCACTATAACGCACCCCAGTCCCGCCGTCCCGAGTTTGACTGTCCTCCAACCTGCAGTATCTCTTTCCATATCTGCTCTACTACTGCCTGGTAGGCATAGAGGATTTTTCTGCTGCTACAGGAGGAAAGTGACCCACTGGAAACAATGAGGAGCTCAGGATCACAAGTCTCATTTTTATTCTTTTTTCTTTATCGCTGCTATCCCCTTTCCTGATCTTATTCACAATAAACGTTTTTTCTTTGCATTTTTCTTTCTTATATGGTTATAATATGCAGGAAAATAAAAGGTGCATGCCTTTTATTATAGTGACCCACTTTCCCATCCCGTTTTTTTTTTTGGTTTCCCTGTCTTTATATCCAAGACAGAGAGTGGGGGAAGGGCATCAGTAATGCCTTTCGCACAGAGCCTACAGCTAAAAGTAGTGAAGGAGAGCAATTTTCAGAGAGCTAATTAATTTAAAGTATTTTTTTGAATCTAAAAAAAATTGCTTTGAAAATTATCCACAGAAATAGCAGATGCAAATCACCATGTGGACTTTGTACCCACGGCAAGCTTCAAAGCAGAAATATGCACATAGTTTCAGTTTTGAGCACCGGCACCAAGCCTGCAAATAAAAAGATGTGCATGTCCCAATATGGACAGTTTGAAAATTGACCTCCAAAACACGAACGTGCTTTACATTTTATTCATTTTATGCTGTAGTATTAAAACTATTCTGCCAATGTGAAGAAAATGCCCAAGGATATGGGAAAGGTATGGTTTAAAACCTAATCTCTGAACTTAAGACAATCTTGCAAATAGCGTCTTGATTTTATTACCTCCTTTTTCTATTGGTTATGTTACCCCCTGTAAACTCCAGCATCTCTCTGTTTCTGACCACTGCCTTATCACACTCGTTTGCTACCTTTAAGTCATCAGACATGATCACCCCGAGTTTTCTCTCCAGGTTAGTTCACATCAGTATCTCATATCCATAGTGCACTTGCTTTCAGATTTCAGATCATAGTGTCCTTTGTTTAAAGACACATTTTTCCTTCTAACCCCCTCTTCAATATTACTCACAAAAGCACTGACCAGAACTGTCCCAGGACAGATCCCTAAGTGACTAAAATAATCACTCTTCTCTCCTCAGAATGAATTTCATTTATTACCGCCCTCTGTTGTCTATAACAGTCTTCCCCTCTATGGGACAACATCAAATGATTTGCAGAAATCCAAGCACGCCACTCAGTGCACTCTCCTGAGATATCTGGTCACCCAATCAAAGAAATTGCTAACATTTATCTGACAGAATCCCATTTTGGTAAAATTGTTCTGTCTGGAATCCTGCATCCTGCTGACTCAAGATACTTCACTCTCCTTTCCCTTAGTAAAGTTTCCATTCATTTTCTTGATAATGAGATGAGGCTAAACAGCCTGTACTTTCTGATTTTTAACCATAGCTACTCTTATTAAGAGGGACAACATCCACTCCTCTCTAGTCCTGTGGACCCACTTTCATCTCTAAAGACTGATTGGATAGATCCATCAGAACTTCTCGGAGGTCCCTTAATATCATAGGATGTATAGGAAAGAATGAAGGCTGGCTCAGGGCCGGAAGTCCAGTTATCAGGTGTTTGAGGTGGGGGAAACCATGAGCATTTAGGCAGCATGCAGCATTGCAGCCTTGAGCTTAGAAGGTAAAAGGGGATGGGGCAGGGAAGGAATGCTGGAAGTAGACCAGTAAGAGGCATGAGCTTTTCTGCTGGAGAAGTAGGAATTAGGGAATGCTGTAAAAAGGGCGGGGGATTTTATTAAGCTAGTGGCTTGGTACAAGAAGGTATTTGGTAACCTGAACAGGACTGTGAGAGCAATATCAAGAACTGAGTGACTTAAGACAGGGGCACACAGAGTGAAAGTGAGGTCACAGGGGACAGCCAAGAGCTTTGATGATTCAAGCAGTAGAAGGAGCTTTTTATAGTGCAATAAACTAAGTGAAAGTTCTTACTCATCAGTCAGCCTAAAAGGAAGCAAAAATAGATGCAAGGGAAGCTTGGTGAAAATCTGTGTGCCTTTTAGAAAGGTTCTGGTGTGATACCGGATTCTGAGTTTCATTAAGTAAGCACTGTTCATCTGTGGTGAATTCTGAATTACAATGATCCCAAACATCACTCAGTTTAAGCTTTTCAATCAGTTCATTTAGCTGCAATTTAACTATATCTATATTGCAGGAGGTTGACCCTTGGACCGAGGTGGGGTTGACGCTACCTACAGGGCAAGCCCTAGGGGTCCCCACCATCAGCAGGCGGAACTGGCTGACTGATGGTGGCCGACTGGAGCTTCGCCAATACCAGCCCTCTTTCCCCACAGGTTGAGAACTTGGGTACTGGGGTTGGCTGGTTTTAGATGGGCCTCCGTCCGAGGTCTTCTGAGGTACGATGAGGAGGTCAGCCAGGGGTCAGCAGCAGTAGGAGTTGATGGTCTGATCTGGATGAGGCGGAGTCCCGGAGACCTGGGCGACAAAGAGAATGGAAGGCAGACAGGGGGTGCTCGAGTAAGAACAGGCAGAAGCCTGAAAGGCCAAGTCCAGAGTGAATTTGAAAGAAGCGTCGTTGAGCAGGCTGAAGTCAGGGCAGGAGGCAGGAAAAGAAGAGTGGCAAGACAAGCGTGGGTCAAAACCAGAGGTCAGCGAGAGAGTAGGCAAGGCAGAGGTCAAACCAGGAGACAATCAGTAGCGTGGTCAGACGAAGCAGTGGTCAGATCCAGGAGACAATCAGTAGCAACAAACAGGGCAGACATGGGAGCAGGAGCAGGTACCAGGATCAGGAACAGGAATGGAGACGAATCAGGAACCAGGAACAAGGATGTATCGCAGGGAGAAGCAACTAAGCACACAACTAGCATGGAGATCTGTTGCCAAAGCAAGGAAGCACTGTCTGGGCCCGGCCTTATATACTGGGACCCAGTGACATCATCATCCAGGGCCACAGGTTGGATCCCGCCGTGGCCCCTTGAAAAGGAGAACAGATGTACGCGTACACACCTAAGGAGGGGCGCGGAGCAAGATGGCGGCATCTCCCCACGGACGTCCCAGCTCCGCGGCCAGCCTCCCTGCATGGTCTGCAGAGCTGGGAGCATGGGGGTGTGGCCCGGAGTCAGAGGAGACAGCCCCTGGCCACAAGGGAAGCTGAACCAGGTGCTGGAGCAAGCAAACGGGGGTAAGAGGGCCTGGCCGCGGGCCTGTGGCGGCCGGCACACGCAACAATATCCATACCATTTCTACAAACACTTGACTATTTTTATTTTAAATCATTTAGGACCTCATTTTCTAAAGTATTGCAGGAATCAGGGGTGGGGGGCCGAAACGGGGGGCGGGCCGGTTTCGCACCCAATAGCGCCACCATAGAAGGTGTAGCTATTGGGTGCGAACTCGGACGAGAAAAGGGCCTTACCTTTTCGTCGTCCGCAGCGTCTTCGCGGAGTCGGCCCCGGTGACGCCCTGACTCCGCCTCTTCCGGGGCTGACTCCACCCCCATTTTGGTATTGCACGCGATAAGGGACTTTTCGCGTGTGAAACGTCCCTGGCTTCCAAAAAATGGATTGGAGAAATTAGAAACTAGAAGATGTACATTTTTGTAAATAAATTGGAAATTCTCAAGAATGCAGGGAGATGCAGGAATTTGTGTTTCATGAATTCCCTGTGGGTATACACTCACTTTTCTCCCCTGGATATGTTTAAAAGCTATTTGTTAGAAATACTAAAACTTCTGATAGTCCCTTCCACCATCAAATCATAAAAGAACAAGCCTAAGTGCAGGCCCTTCAACTATTATTTGGTTGTTTAGAGTTGACAACCTTCCTAGAGAACTCTGAAGACGTTCAAGTTTCTCCTGTAAAGCTTATAATAATAAATTGGTTTTAGAAACTGAGACCTGGTTTTGAAATTATGCTTCAGAAACTGAGCCTCCACTCAAGAGATAAAAGTATTCGTGCTATTTCACAGATTGGATACTTTTAGTTGTGTGTGGAAGGGGCAAGGCCTGAGGGGCGGTGCTAAGGCAGGGAAGGGAAAGTATGCGTGGGTATTTCATTTTGAAATCCTGGCATGTAGTTTTCCATGTGTTCTTTGCGCTTGGGGTTAAAGAGTCCGCATGTTTGAATTTTCAAAGGCAAACTCCATGAGGAGATTGTCCTTGAAACTGAGCTTGCAGGTCCATGGGTACAAAGATCCCATGAACCAGCAAGCTACCAAAGTAGTTTAATAATTGATTCCATAGTATCACCATTATTATGGCAATTTGCTAGGCATATTTCTTTTTGTTTTATTGGGAGATAAAGGGTAGCAATTATCCTGCAAGCTGTTTACTCTTGAGGGCAGAAGTTGGAGCAATCATTGACATTTTCTTTTATTTGACTTATAGAAGTAACCCTTGAGTCATTATGCATATTTATATTCCGAAGCTGTATCATTAGTTAATAATGTAACCTGCATTAAGAACAGGATCCAAAGAGACTCAGCAAATCTGGTTTTGAAAAGCAATATAAGTTATCTTTTTTGTTGAAAGCTGACCTTAATTAACCCGAGAAAGACACAAATAAATGACTGTTTTAAGTTAGTTGTCGCAGATCCCCTATGGAAATGATATTGGATTTCCATCTAATTATTTTCTTGTTTTTAGAATCCCTTCAGAATTAATTGAATATAGGACAAAGTAGAGAAATAAATGTTATTTGTCATTTCTATGTAGCTAATTATCATAGTCACTCAAGCTTTTCTTTGGTCAGGCAATGAATGTAATTATATTGCCAATGAACTTGATTTAGTCATCAAATGCAAAATTAGATTTTCTAATAGCCATGTTGAAGTTGCTGGTTTTCTATAAATCATTTTCCTACAAATATCAGATCTTGTTCAAAAGTGAATAAACCACCACAAAAATGCAAATCTTTATAATAAATCAAAGAAAATTATTACATGCATAAAATGGTAATAATTATTAAAAAAAAATAAAAGAAACAATGAAAATAAAATCATAGGGATTGTCATTTAATTACATCTGTTTCAGAAGCATAAATATTTAAAGGTGTATTTACTAAGCTGCATTAGAAATAAAGAGATAACATGGCTCATTAGCCAGTTGTAATGCAAGCATTAGATCAGGCTTTAACGCCCAATTTATTAAGACAATGATATGCAGAAAGCAGTAGTGCCACCATGACCATGTTAGCTATGGCAATGCTGCCATATTTGACAGCTCGGTTTTCCATAGATACGTTAGCATGCGGATAACTTCCTGCCCATTCCCTAGCAGACATCAATTGTGACTCTGGCAACTCCCCTTCCCCCCCACCCTGACAGAAGACATTCCCTAGCATGCCACAATACCCCACCCTGCATAAGAAAAACCCTCAGCAGAACAAGATCCACCTGGACAAAGAGCATCCCTTCTTGACAAAACAAAGCTCATCATCATTGAACGATCCCTCTCCCATCCTTTCCAAGGTACAATACCCCTTCCTCATCTTCAAAGGACTCCCAAAGACCTATTCTCTGAGGATAGATATCCCACCAGGTCACACCCTCTTCACAGCAGACAGCAGTGCTGCTTGAAGCAGCCATGCCCCCACTAAGACCCTCTCAAACAGGCAACAATAGTACCTGATAGAAGAACCCTCTCCAGCAAAACAAAATCCCAAGCAGATTCAATCTCTTGGAGAACAAGCCCCCCCCCCCCCCCGCCCCACAGACACCCAACACTTTTCCCAATGTAGACAACCTTCAGCTCCCCTAACATCCTTTCTTCTCATAGCACACCCACCATAAGCCTCCAAGAAGCCCCAGGTCCTTTGGTCTCCTCAACTCCCAAATACCACTTTCAAAGGGCCTACATATCTTCAGTTGCAGGAGGGAATTATTCTCAAAATTGCCAGTTGAGGAGCCATTTTGAAATCAGTAAGTTACTAATTGTAATTGAAGATGGAGGAAGGAGATTACATGACACCTTTGCCAAAATAACTCTGGGCCCTATTTACTAAGCATTTTTTCCATAGACACGGAGAAAACCTTCAGTAAATGGCCCCCTCTGACAGACAAAATGATACTGGGTAACCTCAGCTGGTCATAAGAACATAAGAAGTTGTCATGCTGGGTCAGACCAATGGTCCATCAAGCCCAGCATCCTGTTTCCAACAGTGGCCAATCTAGGCTACAATTACCTAGCAAGTTCCCAAACACTAAGAAGATCCCATGCCTCTGATGCTAGTAATGGCAATGGCTATTCTCTAAGTCAACTTGATTAATAGTCGTTAATGGACTTCTCCTCCAAGAACTTATCCAAATCTTTTTTTAAACCCAGATACACTAACTGCACTAACCACATCCTCTGGCAAGAAATTCCAGAGCTTAACTGTGCATTGAGTGAAAAAGAATTTTCTCTGATTAGTTTTAAATGTACTGCTTGCTAACTTCATTGAGTGTCCCCTAGTCCTCTTTATTCTCGGTCTCTGAGATGCCAATTATGTCTACCTCTTCATTCAGTGCTATACACTTTAACTCTCCCATCTTACTTCTTAGACTTCTGGCATTGGTTTACAGACATTTCAAAATATGTTTTTTGTTGGTACTAACAACCTGCTTATCAGTTGACAGGGATAATTTAGAATCTTTTAATTCAGGTGCTTCTTTACTTATAGGAACATGGTCTACTTTTGCTTTTACTCTGGCACCTCTCTGTTGGGATGCCCAAATTCTCCTGTTTCATTAGTATCTTTTGAAGATATCTCCCTCTGAACCATGTGCTGCTGAGCAACTGTTGGCTTTCCCCTTTGTTCTAGTTTAAATGCTGTTCTATCTTCTTTTTAAAGATTAGCTCCCCCTTCCCCAAAAGGTTTATAAGTTCCTTACAAAATTGTTTTTCCCTGCCATTTTATCTGTTGGAGTCGCAGGGCAGGGAGGAAGGTATCATGCTCTATCTTGCCTTCATCATAGATTGACATCCTTTAGATGGGTTAGAAACTAAAGGCCAGGAAGAGGAAAGAGGAGCTGGGCAGGTTATCAGTTGGCCCAGAGGCAGTTGATCTTGCCGCAAGAAGGTGTCAGTTTAGGGACTTCAGCCTGGGGGAGTCCTGTACTTGCCTCAGAAAGAGGGGGAGACTTCAGTTTGTGGGGGGATTAGGTCTTTACTCTTTAAAGGGAAGTAAAGGATAAGAGAACTTCAACCCAAATGAGACTCTGAATATTAAATCAGGGAAGACGAGAGAAATTGGAGTTGCTTTCTGAGTTCACATTAGCTGCCGTTGTCTAATTCTGCAACTTTACTACATCTCCTGAGGCATAGATAAGTTTAGTGTTATCAGTGGGTTAACATTAATTGCATTATTTAACATGATTTGCATTAACCCAGTTTAATATTAATGGTGCGCTTTTCATGGATTTGCATGTTTAATTTTGCTCATTAAAATACTTTGCATAAAGTTTATGTTAATATTAACAAAGATTAACATACTAAATTACATTAAATTAAACAGCTTTAATGCATGCTAAATGTGCTGATGTGTTTTAAAGTCTGATAAACATATATGCTTGCTTGCAATAGTGCATTAGTTCTCAAACCTACCCTGGGCTATTTTATTGTTTTATGTGTGTTTTAAATATGTTTTTAAAGATATATTGTTAAATGTGTCATTGAATATTTATGTTATTGAATGTAATTAATCTAGAACAAGGTTAATTGAATGAGGCGGGCTAAAAATTTGTAACTAACTAAATAAATCCTGAAGTTAAGTGGCTATTGGCTAAACCTTTAAAAAATCGACCCGACTGCTTAGTGTAATATAAATTAATTAACTCCACATCAACAACTATTGACCCCAGGATCAAATAAAAGATGCAATCAATATATTCCTCATTCACAAATTATTAATTCAAATTCGCACATTTCCATGGACAGTTAATGGTAAAGCACTATTTGTATACAAAAATCTGAATGCTTATAAAGAGTGGGAGCCACATGTTCATATAAGCAGTCAATCATTCTAAATCCACCCAATAGGTAAACAAAGGTGATGTGTATTATCTCTTCCAAAAAGTATTAGTCAAGGGTAAAGATTGTAGGGATGTGCAGAGGGACGCCATACGTTGCATTCGAGATTCGTATTCGTCAGGGGGCCAGATACGTTGCATTCGGCAAGGGGGCCCCCGATATGTTCATGCGTTAATTCTTATTCGTTTCCCAGCTAAAATTGAATTAACTACAAACCCCCACCCTCCTGACCCCCACAAGACTTACCAAAACTCCCTGGTGGTCCAGCGGGGGCTGCGGGAGCCATCTCCTGCCCTCACACCCTCGGCTGCCGGTATTCAAAATGGCGCCAATAGCCTTTGACCTTACTATGTCACAGGGGCTACCGGTGCCATTGGTCGGCCCCTGTGACTTAGTGAGGGTAAAGGCTATCGGCGCCATTTTGAATACTGGCAGCCGACAGCCCGAGTGCAGGAGATCGCTCCTGGACACCCGCTGGACCACCAGGGACTTTTGGCAAGTCTTGGGGCACCCTCCTGACCCCCACGCTTCCCCAGGAATACACGCTTCCCCAGGAATACAACGAATATGGCCTGGCTTGTTACGGCGGTTACTACCCCAAACCAAATGTGCCTGATACTTCACTTTCGATGCATATCCAGCATAGCTCTCTGCTTCAACGGCAGGGGAGAAGAAAAAAACTGATACCTCACGCATATCCAGCATAGCTCCCTGCTTCAACGGCAGGGGAGAAGATAAACAACCAATAAGGGCTGTATAACATAATCTGGGTAAAAACAAATAAGCATGGGTGTAGCTTGCTTATTGCGGCGGTTACTACCCCTACTACCTCTAACTAATCAAGCTAGATATTTCACTTGGATGCAGCTCCATCACCGCTCTCTACATTAATGGTGGGGGTGGAAGGGAATTAGAACCAAGAGCTAAGAGAAACAGATAAGTATGAGAGAAAAAATGAGGGAAGCTTGCTGGGCAGACTGGATGGGCCATTTGGTCTTCTTCTGCCGTCATTTCTATGTTTCTATGTTTCTATGTTTCTATACGTTGCGGATTACCAATACGTAGGAAACGAATGCACACCCCTAAAAGATTGTATCACAATGGATTTCAATCATCAAAAGATTCTCTCCTTCAATTGTGTGGTGGCTACACCCACATTGTCTCCTGCCCACAGAATGTCTATCATCATTTAGTTATTCAAAAGGGCTTTTAAAATAGGAAATTAAACACTGTTCAGATACAAAAAAGTGAAAAATGTTCATTTCAATTAAGTTCTGGTGCAAGAGAATTTGGCACCCTATGTGAGCCTTCGGTCGTACACCCCCTCTCCAATTTACCTATTGGTGGCAGCTCCAGCAAAGCACTCCCTCCTAGTGGTGGCAGTGGCTCCAGCACAGTGCTCTCTTTTCTAGCAGTATTAGATCTGCCACAGCACTTTTCTATGCCTTATTTTTATTTATTTTATTTAAAGGCTTATTTTATACCGGTATTCATGGGTTCATCATATCGGTTTACATATAACTTGAACATTGTACAAAGAACGGGGAGCAAAAACATGGAAGGAGTATCATAACATTTCATAGAGTACTTGATTTAGGTTATGTACAGGGGTAGGAGGAATACATTATTGTGGTTTACAGGGGGCAGGCAAAGGGGTATACATTTATTTATTTATTTTAATTTTTAAAATTTTTATATACCGAGGTTCTTGTATGAAATACAAATCACTCCGGTTTACATAAAACATTGAAATGCCCAAAAGGGAGGGGCTTTACATATAACAATAGAACAAATATATACATAGGATAATTTGGGAGAACAAGCTGGGGGATGGTGGGAGGGAAAAACATGGAGCAAGGTAATTGGAAATAACTTATTCAAGAAAATATAATTGTAAATAGCAAAGATATATCATTATTGAGTATATACATAGTTGTTAGGGCAAGAACATAACATTATTAAAGCAAGGGGTAGGGGAGGGTAGTAGGGAACAATACATAAAATTATTGAGTTTGGCCCTGATTTCAATCAATGACCGTGCAAAGCAGGGTCATGAATGAGAGTTGGACCCCATTTACAGATTTTATTTATGTATTTATAAACATTTGATATTCCCTCTTTTCCCAAAGTTAGTCAATGGTGACATGCTGTTTGTATTCTAAAGTCCAAGTATTTCAAAACAATAGTGGCTACTTATTAATAGAAGAATGGAATCATTTGCATAATATATTATTTTAATTTCTCTCATTCTAACTACAAATAACAAATATGTTATAAGAGAATATATGCACAGCAGCTCTTCACAGCAGGTGCTGCTAAAAGGAGAGCATTTACAAGGTAACGGATCTTGGTTTATTCCATACTTGTTCTTTCAGTCAGATAATGAATGCACTTAAGTGATTCCTCTCATACATAGGAAGCAGACATGCAATATGTTGTTGTTCAATCAAATATGCATCTTATGACAGGCAGACCAATGAGTTGTTTGAAAATGAGTGCTAATTTCACCTCTGACTTGCAAGTGGCACTGTGTGGTCATCAAGCTAGGTTGAGAGAACATTCTACAAATCTCATCTTTGTGTCAGTTTCCTCACTCCGAAGGACATCAAATCTTCACAAGAGTGTACTGTTCTGTTCGTACGTCTCACTCTGAATGTCAAAGTGGCCCCTAACCTCTACACTAATACCTAAACCTCACCTCGAGTAACTAGGTGGGCCTCCTATAGAGGTATAAATACCTAACTACTATGAGGGCCTTATAGCTAGGCTATCGCTCTCTCTCTCCCCCAGTGTTTGTAGGTAGGAATTACAAATATTGTGGCACTCTCCCTCAAAAGGCTATGTGCAAAACCATCACAAAGTGCAATAAAGCCATGTTGCACAGCTTAATGCATATGAAAAAAGTGTAGTTATTTGCTGCATTAAAACTGTGCGATATGGCTTTGCAATTTGCAAAGCCAGCCCCAAACTCCACCCCTTTTCTAAATTAGCATCGCACCATGCGTTATGGTGCTTTACACATGCAAATAGTCCATAACGCAGCTTGGAAAATAACCCCCTAACTTTGAAGCAATATTCAGTGATGCAGACATACTAATAAATATAGACACCTATTGTAAAGATAAAAGGACAAATGTATCTGGCTGTGTTTAGGGCTACTCTACAGCATGACCAGAGTTAGCCAGATAAATTATCCAGCTAATTGTGAACATCTGAGTTTGCTAACTTAACTCCACTCCAGAATGTTCCTGGAATTTCGTTATGTAATCCAGTTAAATTTCAGATGTATAATAAGTTATCCAACTAAACTTTAGCTAACTTTAGATAAGTAGGGAAAATATTGAAAAAATTGGCATTTAGCAGGATAACTTCTGAGTTATCCAACTAAATGCTGCTGAATATTGACCCTGTATTTATAAAGTTTTCTTCAGTTACTTGAACTTGCTCCTTCTTTCTGGTCCTCATACTTTGGCTCTATTGCCTGAATCCAGAAGATTTCTTCATCTCTGGTTTCTGTCTTCAGTATTCCAGCTTCTTCTTGAGTTCTGGTTTCCTGGTGTGCTCCAGCTTCCTGCTCTGTTCCAGGCTTCTCACTCCTTGTTTGTGTTGCGGGCTCTTCTGTTTCTCATGCCTTGCTGGTCACCAACACCTAAGGGTTCAACCCTAGGGAAAGTGACAGCCTGATGGACAGGGGTTGGCGGCTTCTAGTTCCTGGCCTGGTAGAAAGAATACTTATTCAGGAAACTATACCTTCTAAAGGCATTTCCCTTTTTTACAAGGCCCTCATAAAAGACCAAATTAATCGTGATCCCACTCTGGGTCTCATCCAACAATGGAACAATGACCTTCAGATAGAGCTCACTTGTCAACAATGTGAGAGTATTTGGAAAAGGGTACATAAGATATCCTTGTGTAGTCGGCGTGTTGAGATGATGATTAGGCTTCTCCACAAAGCTTGTATATATCCTCTGTTCTGCACCTTGTTCTTTTCAACCTCAATGGGGCTTTGTTTGAAGGAATGTGGCCAACCAGGCTCTTATATACACGTCTGGTAGACCTGTAAACATATCACCCATTTCTGGCAAATTGTTCAAAAGGAATACTATTTGATATTGGGTCAGAAAGTTTATGTTATGCCTGAATTATGCTTACTGGGAATCTGGGGAGCTCATAACCTCACCATCTCTCAGAGAAGCCTGTAGATCAATTGCTACTCGCTAGGTGGTTCATGATACCTTCAATGTGGAAGACTGTTCCTACATTGAGTAGGTGGCAGACTCAGGTACATAAGATTGCTCTAGAAGAGAGGCTTACACATGTACTCCAATGAAATGTGTTACTTTATGATAAAATATGGACCCCCCTACTGAAAACACTGGAACACTTGCTCAATATAATTATGGGTTGTTGGCTCTGGTATAAAACATGATGATGTAGCTTATAAGATTCTGTACTGCTGTCAATATTTGTAGCGATGCCTACCTACCTGACTGTACTGCCTTCTGGGGGGTGGGGGGTGACTGTGTAATTGTCACTTTTGTATTGGAAAATGTTTAAATAAAGAGTTTAAAAAAATAATCTATGAGATTTCAAGACCTACTATTGCTGTCCACAAGAACTTTAAGCATTCAATGGTAGCTTTTTTGGGAGTAGAAGCAATGGAAAATCTTGAAAAATAGCCAGGGCTAGACATTCCAATAAAACTCATCTTTCCTGATGTAATCACCTGTGCAGGCATCCCCAAAAGGAGGAAGTTGGGCATTTTGAAACCTCTGCCTCCCATCTGAAGATCCAGCAGTAATCTCTAATCCCAGTTGCAGTGGATTACAGGATTCAGGGCTCAAAGAGACAGAAATCTTGTTGAGAACAGTGGAGAATCCATTAAGCTCTAAAGATCCAGAGTTCACTTGAACACCTTGATTAACAGGCAACATAAAGGTCTATATTTTTGGTTGAGAAGTCTGATGAAACATGCCAGACCTGGAATGGAGGATCCAGACAATTCTTTTCCTCTTCTTACCTATTTCTTGCCTAACCCAAGAAAAGATATCTTCAAAACTTGAGAAAAGAAAAGATAAAAGTACTTATAGTACAGTGATGTTCTTGCATGACTCCAGATTCTCTTCCCGGTGGTGCATCCTCAGGAAGTGTGGCATCTGAGATCATTGAAAGGCACTTTTTTTTAAAATTATTTATTTATCCATTTTTTCCTTTACATTCAGACAGAAAGTTTATCTCATATACAAATATAGGTAATTTATCCATTGGGACACAAACAATTTTATATAAACTTTCCTCTGTAAGTCATTCTTTAATGGAACAAAGTCAGCATGGCTTTACCCAGGGCAAGTCTTGCCTCACAAATCTGCTTCACTTTTTTGAAGGAGTTAATAAACATGTGGATAAAGGTGAACCGGTAGATATAGTATACTTGGATTTTCAGAAGGCGTTTGACAAGGTTCCTCATGAGAGGCTTCTAGGAAAAGTAAAAAGTCATGGGATAGGTGGCGATGTCCTTTCATGGATTGCAAACTGGCTAAAAGACAGGAAACAGAGAGTAGGATTGAATGGGCAATTTTCTCAGTGGAAGGGAGTGGACAGTGGAGTGCCTCAGGGATCTGTATTGGGACCCTTACTGTTCAATATATTTATAAATGATCTGGAAAGAAATACGACGAGTGAGATAATCAAATTTGCAGATGACACAAAATTGTTCAGAGTAGTTAAATCACAAGCAGATTGTGATAAATTGCAGGAAGACCTTGTGAGACTGGAAAATTGGGCATCCAAATGGCAGATGAAATTTAATGTGGATAAGTGCAAGGTGATGCATATAGGGAAAAATAACCCATGCTATAATTACACAATGTTGGGTTCCATATTAGGTGCTACAACCCAAGAAAGAGATCTAGGTGTCATAGTGGATAACACATTGAAATCGTCGGTGCAGTGTGCTGCGGCAGTCAAAAAAGCAAACAGAATGTTGGGAATTATTAGAAAAGGAATGATGAATAAAACGGAAAATGTCATAATGCCTCTGTATTGCTCCATGGTGAGACCGCACCTTGAATACTGTGTACAATTCTGGTCGCCGCATCTCAAAAAAGATATAATTGCGATGGAGAAGGTACAGAGAAGGGCTACCAAAATGATAAGGGGAATGGAACAACTCCCCTATGAGGAAAGACTAAAGAGGTTAGGACTTTTCAGCTTGGAGAAGAGACGACTGAGGGGGGGATATGATAGAGGTGTTTAAAATCATGAGTGGTCTAGAACGGGTAGATGTGAATCGGTTATTTACTCTTTCGGATAGTAGAAAGACTAGGGGGCACTCCATGAAGTTAGCATGGGGCACATTTAAAACTAATCGGAGAAAGTTCTTTTTTACTCAATGCACAATTAAACTCTGGAATTTGTTGCCAGAGAATGTGGTTCGTGCAGTTAGTATAGCTGTGTTTAAAAAAGGATTGGATAAGTTCTTGGAGGAGAAGTCCATTACTTGCTATTAAGTTCACTTAGAGAATAGCCACTGCCATTAGCAATGGTTACATGGAATAGACTTAGTTTTTGGGTACTTGCCAGGTTCTTATGGCCTGGATTGGCCACTGTTGGAAACAGGATGCTGGGCTTGATGGACCCTTGGTCTGACCCAGTATGGCATTTTCTTATGTTCTTATGTTTATAAAGTAATAAAAGGAACTCAGGAGTTTATCGGGAGCATTAATATCATAAGTAGTCAATCTACTAGTCAAAATAAGAAATTGCAGCTTCTATCTTACTATTTCCTCAAAATAGTTAGGTGTTATTAATCTCACTCTTGCATTTATTAATGAAAGTTCTTAATTGCAAGGGCTCATAAAAAATATACTTATTATCTTTATATGTAAACATACATTTACATGGATATCTAATAACCAGTTGAATTCCCAGTGATCTAGCTTCTTGCATCATATCTACAAATTTTTTCCTTCTAATCTGTGTATCCTTTGTAACATCTGGATAAATCCATACTTTCTGACCGAGGTATAATTTATCTCAATTGCGAAGAAACATTCTCAAAATTAGGTCTCTATCTGTCTCATGAACAAAGGATATCAACAAAGTTCCTCTAAACTCAATTTATTCTTCAGTAGGTGCCTCAAGAAAAGCAGTTAATTCTTCGTCTAAATTTATATCTGGTGTTTTGATAACATTTCTATTCTCCTTTTTAGGGACATAATAAATGTTTGAAAAAATAGGAAGTTTATCAGGAGAAATTAAAAGTATATCCATCAAATACTTTTTAAATTGGTCTCTAGGTGAAATTAATTTCACACATGGAAAATTTAGTATTCTCAAATTCAGATAGCGCATCCTATTTTCAATTTTTTCACAGTTTCTTCTCATTATCTCATCTGATTTAATTAAATTAACTTGTACTTCTTTCACAGATGATATTTGATCAGTAATCTCATTTAACTTTGTCTCATGAGTTTTTACCAGGGAATCAATGTTATATACCTTGTTCTGAGATACATTTATAACCTTGGTTAACGATGATATTGATTTTTCCATAGTCATCAAAACCTTCCATATAGAATCAAGAGTAATTACTTCTGGCTGTGTTATTTTTTCCATAGTGTGATCAAATAACATCCCTCCTTCTTGTCAAACATATGAAATCGTTTTGATTTCTTTTGCCAAGTTCCCTTCACCCCCTTCTGATGTTAAACTATTTCCCATGGAAACCTTTTCCGGTCCTCCTTCTGCATTCATAGGTCCACTAGCCATTGGCTGCTTCCCATGAACAGTACCTTGAAGGTAACCCAGGGTAGGGTGAGAGGGTATTTGAGGTGCTCCGGGGCTCAATGAGGTCTGAATGTCCAGGAGGTAAGGTTATGCTCCTCCCCTATACCCTCAGCGGACTTAGCACCCGGTGTTGAAACTGCCACCGGGGCAAAGAAACCCTCAATTAATTGCTGCGTAGGGGGAGCCGGCGCTGGGGCAGAGGAATCCATGCGTAGGCGTCCCTTACGCTTAATATGCGGCATAGTAGTAATTAAGTCAATAGAAAGAGAGGGACCTACTAACCGGTCTTCCTTACCACGAACTCCTTTGATCCTTAGAAGGCAAAGAGAGTGTTAGAGGAGATAGAATCAATAAAACATCTTTTCCATCTTCACCAATCGAAACCAAGTCGAAAATAAGTCGCGCGCCACTTAGACGACGAGCTGGCGGATGCTGAGCGCCGCAGCAGCGGCGAATTTGTAGCGGAAGACAGGTCGCTGAAAAGTGACATCAGAGTGAGGTGGAGTGAGTCCATAGGTGCCGGGATCCTCACCCCCGGTAATAAGGACTTCCTCTCCTTCTCCTGCCTCAATTCAAAGCCGCAGCAGCAGTGAATTTGTAGCGGAAGACAGGTCGCTGAAAAGTGACGTCAGAATGAGGTGGAGCGAGTCCATAGGGGCCGGGATCCTCACCCCCGGTAATAAGGTCTTCCTCTCCTTCTCCTGCCTCAATTCAAAGCCGCAGCAGCGGCGAATTTGTAGCGGAAGACAGATCGCTGAAAAGTGACATCAGAGTGAGGTGGAGCGAGTCTGTAGGGGCCGGGATCCTCACCCCCAGTAATAAGGTCTTTCTCTACTTCTCCTGCCTCAATTCAAAGCCGCAACAGCGGTGAATTTGTAGCGGAAGACAGGTCGCTGAAAAGTGACATCAGAGTGAGGTGGAGCGAGTCCGTAGGGGCCGGGATCCTCACCCCCGGTAATAAGGTCTTCCTCTCCTTCTCCTGCCTCAATTCAAAGCCGCAGCAGCGGTGAATTTGTAGCGGAAGACAGGTCGCTGAAAAGTGACGTCAGAGTGAGGTGGAGCGAGTCCGTAGGGGCCGGGATCCTCACCCCCGGTAATAATGTCTTCCTCTCCTTCTCCTGCCTCCTCCTCTCCTTCTCCTGCCTCCGAAAGGCACTTTATGTACATCCCAGTACTTTCCAATGACATCAGACGCCACACTTCAGGTACTTGGCATTGGCTAGGGAGACACAAGAGATCTCCCAATCAAAATATTGCCTGATGACACGTGCTCCATTCCCTTCTGTGGTCTCCTCAATCTGAAGGCTGCAAGCTGCCTCTTTAATGTGTATATCCTACTGCTTTTCAGTGACATCAAGTGCCACACTTCAGGGGTTAGAGAGACAGTGGCTACAAAGGCATCAGAGATCTCCTGGACAAAATAAGGCCTAATGATATGCGCTGTTTATCCTTCTGTGATATTCCCCTCAGGTGATGATTTTTTGATGACCTTGTCTTTTGTGGATATGTCTAATTAATTAATCACATTTGACTGTTTTACTGCTTCTAATATGTAAGATACGTCTGCCTGACAAACATATTGAGTGAATAAAAACCTACTTCAGTATGGTTTTTGTGCCTGTAGATGGTTCACCTGTTCTGACACATCTCCTACATTATTTAGTTTTAATTAAGTAATCAATCAACTCATGATTCTGACTCTCTTCTCTCTAATGACTGTGCTCAGCGGCACTCAATTGACTGTACAAGGTAGATCTGCCATTTCTTAGTTCAGTTTACCTTATCAAAATTGTCATCCGATTCAGCTATTAACCTAAACCATTGAGAAGGGGGATAGATTTGGATAAATTTAAACAACACTGGACTCAGATGCAGCCTCCTTTGGATGTTTCTGTTGATTCCCTGATACACAGTCTAGCTGATACTTTTAACAGAGACTGTCACTCTGTTAAAAGTGCAGTCTTCTCGTGATTATGAGACAGGTGTATCGTGGTATGCATGTGTAACCTCTCTTGATTTTGGGCCACCTAATTGAAGGTTACAGAAGAGTCCCAGGGTCCTATCTTCTCTTCCTGAACTCAAACAGCTCTTACACATCACATTAGTAACCCTGGTGGCCAGGTTCACCAGCATGGAGGAGGAAGAAACCTGGGGGGTGTCCTTTGTGCTGTGGTGGGGAGCTCAGTCTCTTCTACACTCACTCTCCTTTACACAGTCACTGATAGCCTGGTACTCACAGAGGTAGAGCTTCCTGGCTGCAATTCTTCTCAATAAGGCCATGCGGAGGCAGAGATGGTGCTCAAGAAAAATAAACTTTCAGCAGAAGTCATTGATTTTTTTTAATGCAGCTTAAGTAGTTTTTCTTGTTCATTTTTCTGATTTTGTTTATTGTGTGTCTTGCTATTGTCTTGTTATTGTGTAATTAGTCTCTGCCACAAGTTCTCTTTAAAATTGATTTTTGCAATATTTCTCACTGCCTGATACAAACTTTTGGCAAACACCTATCCAAAACTGGAAATAAAAGAATTTACTGTACTATAAATAGGCTTCAAGTAAATACAAGGCCTTAGCTGATTCAATACCAAGCTGTCTCTTATTCCATGATGGGTGAGACTCCTAATCTACCTATAGCTCCATAGGTTAGGCACACTTAGAATCAACCTAAGACACAGTGAGGGACCAGTGGCTTTGGAGCTAAATGTTGCACTATATGGCCAATCTGAATACTATGGAAACATATATACCTGGCTCTTCATGTGGTGAAGAGGCAGACAAACAGGGCAGCAAAGAGATAAAATCATTTGTTCTTGTATCTCATTTTCCTTTAATATTGAAAATATTTTTGAAACAAAGCAAGATTGGTTTGAGAAGGTTTTCTCTGAGGAAATGGACTAAAGGATAATTATAGCAATATGATTAGATTGTGCAGATAACTAAAGTCACTGTATTAACTGCGATTACTACTCCAGATTCAGTCTAAATAACTTTTAAAAAACAAGAATCACTGCTAATTCAGGCATGTTTAAAATTTCCCAAAAATAAGTAAAAAGAAAAGATAGACTTCTAGTGGTTTGTGCATATATGATGACTTATCTAAATTTTAATCTAACTTGCAAAGAAGAGTACAAAAAGGGAAGAAGTGAAAAAACTAAGAGCTCTATTGTACTTTTCTGTCCAAATTAGCTGATTTTTGCTATCTTTTCAAGAACAAAGTTAGGACCAACAGCCAGTCAAGGTTTCCAAATTAGACAAAAACATATGATCCTTTCGTATCAGTAACAAAATGTGCTGTGCTTGTAGATAATTTTAATCAGAACTCAGGACATGCTGATCTGAATAATCATGAACTAAGACATACGGTATGTTGCTGGAATAAAATGCAGAGATGAGACTTTAATTGGTCAAGCTGAAATAAAATGCTAGGAAACAAAATATGTTGCTGAGTCATGCTGACTTTGTATGTAGAAACTAGAAATAATATTTAAGTCTGACTGTATAAATGGCTTTTGGATCACTCACTGAGAGCCTGTTTGAAGTATGGCTTCCTCCATGTAAAATAAATTTGGTAGGGATGTGCATTCAATTTGAACAAATGTGCAATCCTCAACATAAAGGTCCCTATTTATTGCATTCATGGGTCCGTGAAACGTATCGCGATCTCCCACGAATGCAACATATCATACGTTCCATTCTTTTGGTTCGCGCTGCGGTGTTTGAGAAAGTAGGGGCGGATTGGCCTATCGGGGGATCGGGCTTCCCCCGGTGGGCTGGACTAGCAGATCACGTGGCCTCCTCTGCTCCGGGCCATTGAGGGCGCCGGGCCAAAGAAATGAAGAAACCTGGCTGGCGGGGCTGAAGAAAAGAAGATGACCGCTGCCAGCCGCCGCTGGAGAAATGAAGATGGCCACTGCCAGCTGCCGATGGAGAGCAGGCCGGCGGGGATGAAGAAAAAAGATTGGCACAGCCCGAGACTAGGCCGAAGAAATGAAGATGGCTGCTGCCAGCCTCCGGCGGAGATGAGCTGTTCAGCTGGGGGCCTTTGTGTGTATATGTATTTGAGATCAGAAGGGTGCTTCTGTGTATGTGTATGTGAGAAAGGAATGGTGCTTCTGTGTGTGCATGTATATGTGTGTGTATGTGAGAAAGGAATGGTGCTTCTGTGTGTGTGTATGTGAGAAAGGAATGGTTCTTCTTTGTGTGAGACAGGGAAGGTGCTTCATGTATCTGAGATAGGGAAGGTGCTTCTGTGTGTGTGTATATGAGAAAGGAATGGTGCTTCTGTGTGTGTGTGTGTGTGTGTGTGTATGTGTGTGTATGTGAGAAAGGAATGGTGCTTCTGTGTGTGTGTGTATGTGTTAAAGGAATGGTGCTTCTGTGTGTGAGACAGGGAAGGTGCTTCATGTATGTGAGATAGGGAGGGTGCTTCTGTGTGCGTGTATGTGGTATGTATGTGAAAAAGGAATGGTGCTTATCTGTGTGTGTGTGTGTGTGAGAAAGGAATGGTGCTTATCTGTGTGTGTGTGTGTGTGTGAGAAAGGAATGGTGCTTCTGTGTGTGAGACAGGGAAGGTGCTTCATGTATGTGAGATAGGGAGGGTGCTTCTGTGTGTGTGTATGTGGTATGTATGTGAGAAAGGAATGCTGCTTATCTGTGTGTGTATGTGTGTGTGTGTGTGTGAGAAAGGAATGGTGCTTCTGTGTGTGTGTGGGTGTATGTGTGTGTATGTGAGAAAGGAATGATGCTTCTGTGTGTGTGTGTGTGTGTGTATGTGAGACAGGAATGGTGCTTCTGTGTGTGAGACAAGGAAGGTGCTTCATGTATATGAGATAGGGAGAGTGCTTCTGTATGTGTGTGGTGTATATGTGAGTCAGGGAGGGTGCTTGTGTGTGTCAATGTGTGTGTGCAAGAGAGAGATGGAGCATGTTTTTGGCTGGCTTGTGGCTGTGAGAGAGGGCATGTGTGTGATTGACCTTGTTTGTAAGTGTGATAGAACATGTGTGTGATTGAGAGCTTGTGTGTAAGTGAAATAGAGAGAGCCTGTGTGTGATTGAAGCCTGTGTGTAATAAGAGAGAGCGAGAGCATTGTGTGATTGAGAGAGACTGGCCAGAGAGGTGACGTGTGTATGTGTGAGAAAGATTGATCAGGGAGATGACTGGTGTGTGTGTGTGTGAGAGAGAGAGACTGGTTGGGCAGATGACTGGTGTGCGACAGACAGAAACTGGTCCTGGTGTGTGTGTGTGAGAGACAGAAGATACTGGTTGTGGTCCCTAAGGAAGAGGACCATGAGGACAGCTTCAGCAGCTACTACTGCTTCTGGTGTGGCCTGCAAGGGAAAGGAGTAGGAGAACTGCTGGAGAGGTTAGGTAAAGGTGGCTTTTTAAGTTCATTTTTCTTGATTGACTACCATTTTAATTATTGGGTAGTATGTGATGTGTCTGCTGTTTGAAATATTGTATTGGTGTTTGGTAAAGCTTTAAAAATTTGCATGAGTCTTTAATTATTGGATATTCTATTCATCAGCTGTTTTGAAATTATTTTATTTGTATGATTTTATAATTATGATTAATGATTTATATATCTTAATTTTATTGATTTGTTTCACAAGGAATGGTGAAATTTTTGTTTTTCCATTGTTGCACTGTATAGAGTCTGGCATGATGCACTTTACAGTTCAGTTTTTGTCTGCACATTTCTATTTATACTTATGTGGGCTTTTATTCTGTATTTGGTGAGGGTTTGTGTTCTGCATGCAAAAGACTGAGAGGAAGCATTCTTTTAGCATGTGGTTTCTCTGTAGGGATCTGTAGTAGCTTTAGCTTGGTCTGTTCTGTTTTCCTGATAGGAGTTGTATTGATGTTTTAAATTCTGGTGTAATATTTGTGGTATTCTGTCTAAATAAATAAATAAATAGGTAGGGTTGTTATTCTTTGAGTGTTGGCAGATAGTACTGTGTTGATACGGGAGGACCATGCTGAAATATATCACAATAGGTATGATGCCATATGAGTTCCAAGATGCAAAGTTTTCTTGTTGGCATCACAACAGTGCATGAAGTTATCACAATAACGTATATAATAATTTTACCTCAGAATATCTCTTTTCATGTAAAATATGTGTTAAATACATAATTTAAAATTGTGTATGGGGAGGTGGGGGTAGGGTGCCAAGCTGTAAGGTTTGCTAAGGTGCCTAATACCCTTGCACCGGCCCTGTGCACAGCAGCAATGCTCCACCCCACCCAGGCATAGTTCATCATGTTTCAGGTCCTAGCACGTGTGTTAGACTCCTTGGTCCGTGTTTCAAGATGGGTTGGGTGGACAGTATGCCCCGGTTGACAGTCGCTCCGCATGCTGAGCCTCGTCTTGTCTTGCCCTCTTGTCTTTCCCCTCTCAACACCAAAGCAACATGGCTCAGGTACAAACTTAGATTATAAGCTCTCTGGGAGTAGGGAAATACCTACAATACCTGAATGTAATTTACTTTGAAGTGCTGAAAAAAAGTTTGAAAGGTGGAGTATAAATTTAAAAAAAAAAATACTGACTACCTTGGCTCTGCCAGCCTGTGTTGCCCCTATCAACTTTCTGCCACTCTGCCTTGCTGCCATACACCAGATGACTCACTCAAATCCTTGTGGTGTTCTTGCCACTCTCATGGTTGCTCAGTGTGTTGGTGCTGGTCTTTCTGCTTGCTATGTTTCCCCCTTCATTGTGCTGTAGGATGTTGATGCCACTTTGCCTGTCGTGCTGCCTTCGAGGGTTCATGCATCTGTTATCGGTGCTCTCTTTTGAAGCTGTGGTGTGTTTTTGACACTCTCGCTGCTGCTTTGCACCTCTGTTAAAGCACTCTTGCCACTCTTGGGTACCCCTTTGCCCCTTTAAAGTGCCTTAGGCTATTCATGCCACTTTGGTGCCACTTTGCTACAGTCTAAGTATCTTGGAGCTCTTTTCTCATTCTGATGATTGCTCCCCAGAAGTTTCATCAGAATTGATAAGAAAACCCGAATTCTGCAGCCAAAAATAAGCTGCAAAATACTTCCCCATTGACTTTAATGGGAAATCAGAAAACGAATCAAACGAATCAAACAAATCGGGATTTTTTCCCAGAAAATGAATGTAACACATTTGGGTCCTGGCAAAACGAATAAGAATGGAAACAATTTTTTTCCTTCTGCACATCCCTAAAATTTGGTAGCATTGTCCTGGAATAGATGTGTCCTTGCCTATGTTTTTTTTTTTTTTGTAGAGTAAATAAGAGGTCCTGCAGACCTTGAAGCAGTGCTTAACACATTTTATGAATGTCTCATTTACTGAAGGCTCTGTCCTTGATGCACTAGAGCTGTAGTTTGGCCAGCTCTAAAAAGTCTGTACATCACAGTTAATAGATCTTTCTTTATCCAATATCCAATCTAACTTCTTTTTGTAAACTCCTGGAAAGAGAATTTGCTATCTCAGCTACGTAAGTTCTTGGATCAACAAAATATTCTTGACAGCTTTCAGAGATGATTCAGACATGGCAATAATACTGAGATGTTGTTAGTTTCACTGCAAGATTCCGTACACTTGTAATTGGACAAGGGAAATTTGATTTGATTTGTCTTGCTTGACATTTCTCTTGCTTTTGATACTTATCTGCAAGAGGTTCTGCTTGGCAGATTGTTTCAGATTTTTATTAGGGACACAGTCTTAAGCTGGTTTGACTCTTTTCTTACAGATAACATCAAGTTAGGATAGCTGATCAAGCTTCTACTTGGAAACGGATTCAATTAGAAGTACCCCAAGGATCATCATTACCAGCTTTGCTGTTTAATATTTACCTTCCCCTGGGACAGTTAATTGCCTTTTGGAATATTAAATGCAGAATAGGGATGTGCATTTTTTTCTAAACAAATCTATTTCAGTTTGTTTATTATGAAGTGAATGACCAGTCCCTACACCCCCCCCAAAAAAAATTGTGTGTGGGGGGGGGGGGAGGGAGCTATTAATTTTTGGAAATAGTGTAGGAAAAAAAATGAAAAAATTCTGCCCATGAAATAAAAAAGATGATTGAAAAAAATCCCAAAAATGAAATAAACTAAAACGAAACAAAACATTTCCAAGCATATCCCTAATGCAAAAAGGACTGCCTTCCAGCCTTCTCAGTAATGAGCTCCATCCATCCTCCTGCCTTGTGAACGCCAACCCATCCTGCTTCCTGGAAGAGCCCGCTGACTTCAAAATCCCAGTGCCTCCCGACCAGCATTCCCCAGACACTTTCAGGTACTGGTGCTACCTGACCATGTTGGTCACCTATACACATGACTGTATATGTATTTATTGTACAAATTTGTAGCCTGCTAATTCATAGATCTTAGTGGGTAACAAGAATTACATACATAATACAGTGAGTTACAAACAGTACAAAAAGTAATACAATGCTTAGACTAAACAAACAAAAATTAAATTAAACAAACAGCTATAGATGGTGTGCAAGTCATAAAACAAAACAAAACAAAAAAAATCCAAAATACAATCAGCAGAGCTAACAGGACTAACAGGAGAGGCTATTAAGCTGAGGGGGGGATGGAAGTCCTATTCCTTACCTGGGCAAACTGGGACTGAACTGTAGGGATGTGCAGAGAAGACGCCATACATTGCATTCGGGATTCGTCTTCGTCAGGGGAGCAGATACGTTGCATTTGGCAAGGGGGGCCCCTGATACATTTATATGTTAATTCTTATTTGTCCCGGCTAAAATTAAATTAATTACAACCACCCCCCATCCTCCTGAATCCCCCCAAGACTTACCAAAACTCCCTGGTGGTCCAGCGGGGGGTCCGGGAGCCATCTCCTGCCCTCACACCCTCGACTGCCGGTTTCAAAATGGCGTCGATAGCCTTTGACCTACTATGTCACAGGGGCTACTGGTGCCATTGGTCAGCCCCTGTCACATGGTAGGAGCAATGGATGGCCGGCACCATCTTGTGCTCTTACCATGTGACAGGGGCTGACCAATGGCACCAGTAGCCCCTGTGACATAGTAGGTCAAAGGCTATCGGCGCCATTTTGAAACCGGCAGCCGAGGGTGTGAGTGCAGGAAATGGCTCCCGGACCCCCCGCTGGACCACCAGGGAGTTTTGGTAAGTCTTGGGGGGGGGTCAGGAAGGGGGGGGTTGTTTAAATTGGCTCCTTTAGACGGCTGAATAATTCGGCGAAGATTTGTTGTATTCATGGGGAATCACGATACGTTTCACTTCCCCATGAATACAACGAATATGTCCCTATACATTGCAGATTGCCAATTCATAGGGAACGAATGCACACCCCTACTGAACTGTTAAAACTGGTAATGGTGTTGGCATGCATGCATTTTAAAATCACCCCCCCCCCCCACTTAAGTGGTAGAAGCAGCATTTCTGCGCATAGGCACGTGTCCACTTAAAATTGCAAGCACATGTGTCCGCATTTAGGCTACTTTATAACTATGCATGCATATACTTGTGTATGTAATAAAATGGCCATGTCCCTGTGCGCGGGCCGACAAACGTGTGAACATGTGCACCCGTGCATCTCTTTAAAACTTACGGTCCTTGGTGGTGATTTTGCAACATCATGCATACGTTCGCCAGCAAATATGCAAATAAGTTCCACTCATTTTCAAGTGGTTATACAGACATAAATCAGCTTTGAAAATTATCCCAGCACATTACATTTGCTGTTTGGTGCGTGTAGTTTTGGGGAAAGAATGTAGTCGCATATTTTTTTAAAATGTAATAGTACGTACATGATTCCCACCCCTACTCAGACTCCACCGCCTAGAATGTCTCTCCTCTATGTACATAAAAGTACATGCATACAGTTTTATGCTCATAATTTTACATGCATATTGGTTGCCCAATTTACTAAAGGGGCTTTCTGCTTTAAGAGCAGAAGTCTCTTTGAAAATGATCTAAGAAACTGGCTTGTATGATATTTACATACAAAGAAGACCTTCATGAACTCTCCACTGCCCCCAGCGGAATTCAGTACGTCTCTTCTGGTGCTTCCTAAATGGGTTATCAAAAGGTGTGATGCTCGTTGACTTGCCATTCAATATGCCATAGCAGCAAGCCTCCGGACGTGGCCAAAGCCACTTTGTTTTCACCAGGCCTGGCCCTGAGGATGGGTTCAGCCCAGGAGTCCCAAGAAGAAGCTACAGGCCCCCCTTTCTTGCTGAGAATGAAAGAGCTTAAGTGCCTCTCCATGTGGCTGATGTGGCCAACGGGTTTTGAACACGTTAGTGACATCACACACTAGCCAGGGGAGGAAAGAATTTATAAAATCCTTGCTCAGAGCATTCGCCCAGCTCACTAAAACTTCCCATGTGTATATGCTTTAATACAACTTTGAACAAATTGTGCCAAAATGCTACTTTAAGAAATCTAATGAAAGCAGACTTAAATAGTTATATAATGAATGTCAATAAGTCTGAAGCCTGCAGAGAGACATTAGATAACAGATTATCTTTTAACATTCATATTTAAAACCCTTGGATTGTCATTGTTTTTCCTCCTTTACCTTCCTCCCTGCTGCACTTAAACTCCTCGGCCCACTGCTGTTTTGACTTAGATATTGCTGTCGTCCTCACATTTGATGAAGGTCTAAATTTCCCAAATGTGCATTTAACTTCATAGAGAAAAAAGGCCCTGGAGCTTGATGAAATAAACTTGCTAAACACAGACAATTGCAACAAAGAAAGTTTAAAAAGGCAAGTCATTTGAAGCAGCTTTGAAAATTTGGGGAGAAGCCTGACATTTACAGAATGTATGTATTTTTTTTTTTATTACAGGTGTCGTTTTCCAGTGTCTCGGTCAAGCAGAGACTTGGGGAAGGGTTTTGAAGTTGCAAAAGCTTCATAACTTGTCATGCCACCCAGTATAGACAGAACATAAGGCAGGAACAAGTAGAAGTAAACATGATCTGATATTGACCTCCTATGATGTTGTCTTATGGTCTATCCAATAATTCCTGACTTCAGCCATACTAAGAAGCCGATATTTTAAAAAGGCTGAGCTTCTACATTTAGATAACTAAAGTCAGGTACTTTAGAAACTATTTTCAGTCAAATTTAGGAGCCTATATTTTCACCTTACAATTCACCTAAATTTAAGAACATAAAAAAGAAGGGGCTAATTTTGAAAATGTTTAGAATCCTAACTTTTAGAGTTAGGCATCTAAATTGGCCCTTTTGAAAATGTACTAGGGTTGAGTGGCTTCATTTAGGATTCTAGTTTCATTAGGCTTCTAAATGTAGGAGCCTAAAAACTGACTGGCTATGTACCCTGTATTTCATCTGATACCTTTCAACTCTGGCCCTCTGCACTGGGTTCCAAAGTAACTCAGACAAATTAGGGAATCACCAAGGTTTATTGCTTTCCCAAATGCCACACATTTGCTATCCTCTAAGACTAATTATATAATGTTGGTTGATCTTTGAACTGCAGAAACATGCACTGGTCAGGCCGACGTCTCAGCAGGGCATAGTTCTGGAGCTATCACAGTCTTTGATGTTCTCTGTTTCCTCATTGCCTCCTCTTCTCTCATTGCAATCTGATCTCCAGGTTCTGGCACTCATGGTTAATTAACAGTTAAAAGTAAGGCATCATGGCCGCTTGGACTTTCCCTTGGAGGTCCCGGGTAAGCCTTACTGTTTGCCTGGTTTTGTTGGCCCTGCTCCCGCGCTTGGGTGGGAGGAGCCAGGACTTTAAAATCACCGCGGTCCAGCGAGGACGCTGCCGCTTGGACTTTTCCTTTGAGGTCCCGGGTAAGCCTCACTGTTTGCCCGGTAGCGGCGCGATGTGACCGCCGGTGCGACACCAAAGCCGCGCGTGCCAAAGGGGCACACGGCTTTGTCTGGCTTAGTCCAGTGAAAAACGGTGAAGAACCCGGAAAGACCGTGAGTTAATTGCTGATTATTTAACTATCTGCGGCCCAGAGACATTGCAAAAATTCACATTATTAGTCTTCTGGCAAGTAAATCTTTTCGAGGTAATAATAGATAGTTTGTGTTTAATTAATATGCCACATACGAAATGAAAAGCCCGTCTTAAAGAATTAGTTTCAACGCCTACTTTGAATATGAATCAGCCACGAATAGATGATTGCTTCGGAAGAGCTTCATTTAGCATGTCGGGACAGCCCGCTGGAGCAGTCAGCTTGGAGCAGGAGCTGAGCTCCGGGCAAATAGAAACAACACTGAGTCCTGGTGCCCCTGAGAGACCAATACCCCCAATGGATAGGATTGAAGAAGTTACATTTGAACATTTATCTTTATCACCTGTTCCTGGTTCACAGAAAGGAACAGAAAAGATATCTGTTCCCTCAGAGGACCCAAAAGAAGAGGGTCCCAAGGAATCAAGAGCTGGGATGATTTTACATCCTGAACAGAGGGATTCTGCAGGGAAAGGAGGAGAGAATGTTCAGGTTATTGTCCCCAAGGGAACACCGCCTTTCATTCCAAAAAAAATTTCACTTGAAGAAATAGGGTCAATGATATTTCTTATGCAGAAATCTATTAATGATTTAACGATTAAAGTTCAAGATGTTTTAAATCAACATAAGGAAACTCATCAAAAAATAGACCAATTGGAAATAAAAGTGAGACATTCTGAAGGAAAGGTAGAGGAACTTGAGAAAGTTCAATTAAATCTGATTAAGTCAGAAAAGATGTGTACAGATAAGTTAGAACTATTAGAAAACCAAATGAGAAATTTGAACCTTAGGGTTCTAAACTTTCCTAAAATTAACCTTATTTCTCCAATTGATTTGTTTAAAAGCTACTTGTTAAAAGTTTTGAAGTTTCCAGAATCAGCTATCCCTGTTTTTTCAAGGGTATATTATTTACCCCAGAGTCATGGAGTGATAGAGAAGCAGTCCTCTGAGGAACAAGCAGAGACAGAATTAAATCTGTCTGATATATTAGAGAAATCTAGTGAAATTAATGTCCAGTAAGGGCTCCTTTAATTGTCCAGTTTGTATTCCTCTCAGAACAAGATGCAGTGTTAAGGCTTTATTGTTGAAATGGAGAAAATCCGGATGTGGATCCTTAGGCCGACCGACCCGAAGGAACAGTCGGTAGGCAGAACTCCCACTGGGCAATTGGAGCTTCACCTGGAAACCCGTGACTCCTCCAGAGGAGCTGTGGGAGCCCGGGTTGCTAGGACTTAGGAGTCTTCGCCCTGGAAGCCCGAGGTCCCCCCAGGAGGAGCCCGTAGGGACCCGGGCCGCTGGGACTTAGGCGAGAACGAAGAAACCCAGGAGTGGAATCCGGACTGGAGTCTGGGCAGGCGGCGAGCAAGCAGCAGTCGGAGTCACGAACCGGGGTCAAGGCAGGCTGAAGACAACAGGAGTCGAAGTCACGGACCGGAGTCAAGGCAGGCTGAAGAGAAGCAGGAATCGCAGTCACGGACCGGAGTCAAGGCAGGCTGAAGACAAGCGTGGTCAAGCTATCCGAGGTCAAGGCAGGAGACAGGCAAGCTGAGTCAGGCAAAGCGGAGTCAGGCAAAGCGGAGTCAGGCAAAGCGGAGTCAGGCAGGAAACAGGCAATCCAGGAACGCAACTCAGAGCTACCAGAAGTAGTGAACCTCGTTGCAAGGCAAGGAAGGCTAGGAACTGCAGGGCTTAAATAGCCCTGCAGCGTCTGACGTCAGAAACGGGAGGAGCCGAGTTTTCCCGCGCTGGTCCCCTTAAAAACGGAGGTCAGCCGCGAGCGTGCGCCTGGGGACGGGGCTAGCCGCGAGAGAACGCCGGCGGCAGTGAGGGAGCTGGCGCATGGCGTCTGAAGGCCCAGTAGGGCCGCGGGGGGTCAGAGCGGCAGGAGGAAGCAGCGGCTGAGGTCCCGAGTCCGCGGAACGCGGGAGGAAGCAGCGGCTGAGGTCCCGAGTCCGCGGACGTGGCAGCTCTCCGGGACCCGAAGAGGAGGTAAGGCCTCGGACGCCACGGTGGCGACCGAGACCGCAACAGTACCCCCCCTCTTACGCCCCCTCCGCCGAGGGCCAGGCTTCCCGGGATGGTCCAGATGAAATTGAGTTAGCAATGATTTGTCCAAGATGTTCCGAGCTGGTTCCCAAGAGTCCTCCTCGGAACCGCACCCCTCCCATGCCAGCAGGTATTCCCAGCGACGGGCATGGAAGCGGACGTCCAAGACTTCTCGTACCTGATAGGTAGTCTCCGTAGACGTAGGAGATGATAGTGCATCAGTGGAAGGATGGTGGTACCGGGACAGTACCACCGGTTTCAGCAAAGATACGTGGAACACGTTATGGATGCGAAGTGATGACGGAAGACGAAGTCTGTAGGATACTGTACCAATACGCTCTGCAACTTGAAAAGGCCCGCAGTATCGAGGGGCCAACTTACGAGAGCGGTTAGGTAGCTGGAGATTCCGAGTGCTTAACCACACCTTGGTACCTGGCAGAAAAACTGGCGCTGGTCGTCGATGACGGTTTGGTATACTGCTGGGACTTTCTTGCTGCCGTAGTCAGTTTGAGTTGAATCCCCTTCCAGAGATGATGCACTTGACGTGCTGTGGTTAAGGCAGCAGGTGATGGAATAGAAATAGGAAGCGGCAAAGGCGGTCTTGGGTGACGTCCATAGACGATCTGGAAAGGGGTTTGTCCTGTGGCAGCATGGGTATGATTGTTGTAGGCGAACTCTGCCCAAGGCAGGAGAGAAACCCAGTTGTTTCCCTTTTCGGAGATGAAACCGCGGAGGAAAGTTTTAAGAGTGCGGTTCGTGCGCTCTGTCTGGCCATTAGTCTGGGGGTGAAAGGCCGTGGACAAATTTAATTGGACCCCAAATTTCCTGCAAAGGGCACGCCAAAAACGAGCCGTAAACTGTGGCCCTCGATCCGATACGATACTCTGTGGTAGTCCATGAGCCCGGAAGACGTGGAGAGTAAACAGAAGTGCGAGTTCAGGTGCAGAGGGCAGCTTAGGCAAAGGTACCAGGCGAATCATTTTAGAAAAACGGTCTACGGTTACCCAAATCACCGTATTACCTTCTGAGGGGGGCAGATCCACTACAAAGTCCGTGGCTATGTGGGACCAGGGTTCCACGGGAATAGGCAGCGGCTGCAGGAGCCCCCAGGGCCGACCACTAGGCGGTTTTTGTCGGGCACATACTGGACATGAGTCGACATATACTCGGACATCTTGTCGCATTCGAGGCCACCAGTAATATCGGCTAAGCAGATCGAGCGTCCTTTCCCTGCCGGCGTGACCCCCGGAAAGAGAGTCGTGGGCCCAAGCTAAGACCCTTCTGCGGTCTTTGTGGGAAACCACCACTCGTCCTAGGGTGGAAACTGTGGTGCTGGCTAACTGGATTTTAGCGGGATCAATAATGTGTTGTGGGAGGTCTTCCTTCTCCTCCTGCATTTCATAACGGGAGAGCGCGTCAGCCCGTACATTCTTCAAGGCGGGCCGGTACTTCAGTATGAAATTGAAACGGTTAAAGAAAAGGGACCAACGTGCTTGTCGAGGATTAAGACGTTGGGCCTGGTTAAGGAACTCCAGGTTCTTGTGATCTGTATAAATTGTAACCGGATGAAGGGAGCCCTCCAACCACTGTCTCCACTCCTCCAGTGCAAGTTTGACCGCCAGCAACTCCTTATCCCCAATGCCGTAATTGCACTCGGCTGACGAGAATTTCTTGGAAAAATAGGAGCAGGGTAGGAGATGTCCGGAGTTAGAGACTTGCGAGAGGACCGCTCCCACAGCGATGTTAGAGGCATCGACCTCGACAAAGAATGGCCGTGTTGGATCCGGGTGCCGTAAACAGGTATCTTGGAGAAACGCCTTCTTTAATTGTTCGAAAGCTTCACAAGCTCCCTCAGGCCAATGGCGAGTGTTTGCTCCTTTCCGAGTTAGCGCGGTTAAAGGTGCCACCAAGCGAGAGTACTGGGGAATAAAGTGTCTATAGAAGTTAGCAAACCCCAAAAAACGTTGCAATGCTTTTAGCCCCTCGGGTCGGGGCCACTTCCTGATGGCGGATACCTTGCTGGGGTCCATCCGGAAACCAGTAGAGGACACTATATACCCGAGGAAGGGTAACGACTCTTGCTCAAAGAGACATTTTTCGAACTTAGCATACAAATGGTGGTCTCGTAAGATCTGGAGTACTTGTCTCACATGTTGCCGATGGGAGGCAAGATCCGGGGAGTGTATGAGAACGTCGTCCAGATAGACGATCACGCAGGAGTGCAATAAGTCACGCAGAATCTCATTCATCAAGTGCTGGAATACAGCGGGAGCGTTGCACAGTCCAAACGGCATCACTAGGTATTCATAATGGCCGTCCCGGGTGTTGAACGCCGTCTTCCATTCGTCCCTGGGGCGGATTCGGACCAGATTGTATGCGCCGCGGAGGTCCAATTTAGTGAAGACTTGGGCTCCTTGGAGTCTGTCCAACAATTCCGGAATGAGAGGAAGCGGATACCGGTTCTTCTTGGTGATAGCATTGAGCCCACGGTAATCAATGCAAGGCCGCAAGGCTCCATCCTTTTTTGCAACAAAAAAGAAACCTGCTCCGGCGGGGGACTTGGAAGGGCGTATGAAGCCCTTGGCCAGATTCTCGGTGATGTATTCGGACATA